>NC_085949.1:13052820-13358102 GCF_963556715.1 Cydia fagiglandana | reverse complement strand
TGAACTGAAATCTTTTCTAGATCTATTAACTGACGTATCTTAAAGTTCGAATCGTGCCGACTGTGTCAGGCAACTCTGTTTATATCATATTCATCGACCCCGATCCATATTACATACCCGGTGACCATATTAATGCTACTTCGCCACCTCGGCGTGAATATTTCACGAGAATTTCAGGGGTCATTTAATAGCAAAATGGACGACCGGTTCTCCATACAAATGTTACTCATTTTGCTCTCAATATTTTAAACAATCGGATGTATATTAATCATATATCGTCGGGTGACAAGCAAAAGTTACTAACTAACACCATTGAAATTATTGGACAATAAACCGTGTTGCAAGTGTGATAAAGTGCATTGTTACTTTAATTTTTTGATAGTACTTAGTGACTTTTGCTTGTCACCCGACGATATACGCTCTTGGTTTGGTTTAATATTATTATTAATACCCGGTTAATACCTGGGAGACCGAGCTTTGCTCGGAAACATAAAAACTCTAAAATTCGCTATTTCCCAGAGATAAAACCTGCTAGATCGATTTATCGCCCCCGAAAACCCCCATATAGCAAATTTCATTGAAATCGTTAGAGCCGTTTCCGAGATCCCGGAAATATATATCTATATAATATAAACAAGAATTGCTCGTTTAAAGGTATTTGATAATAAGAGTTAAATGCTTACAAAGTGTCGAATAATACATTCATTTATCAAGAATAACTTCGCGACAAAAAAATTTCAACAATTTTATATTATATTTTTATTTATTTCACGTAGGCACTGCAAGAACTTAAGTAAATATTATTTATTTATCTGCTAAAGTAATTTTAGCTCTGTAATAATACAATTATCGTAAGCATATATATGTATGCTCAAAGAAGCGGTATACATAATTTCAGTAAATATTTTCACAGCGCTTTTACTAGTAACTTTCAATATCTTGAAGTGTTGTGCAGCAAAATATTTGATTTATTCTCTACTTAGAGGTTTCTCAAAATATTTACTAAATTACATGATAATTTTGTTTTCTAAGATACATTCACATATACTTTGCAACATTTTGTAAATTGTTTGTTTAAGCAACAATATCATTCAATTTTTAAATTTAGGAATGGTGCCGCGAGACAGAAAAAAGTGCATTATGTGACATTTGGCCCATTTGTCCATGTAAACATTGTAAACAATAAAGTATTATAAACATGTGGGATTGACCAAATTTGATGGGCCGGTTAATGTCAAATAATGCCGGGTAACGTAAAAAAATCCATACTAAGTTGTTGTCATGGGTAAGCATTTTACGTCAAAAATGTGACAGTTACGTAGGAAGTGGCGCCCTCAATAATTTTCTACAATTTCTTGTCGGACTATATGTTACGTATATTATAGCTTTATTCCTAGTAGTGGCCTTCTATTAACGCTGTTTAGTGCATCAAATTGTATGGAGTCCCGTATGAACAATGCCATAACTGGGACTGCTGGGAGTTTTACTACTAACCGTGTTTGAGTGATTTTGATCCTGAACCTTCTTTTCATTCCATAACGGTTTAGAACTCCCATCTAGCTCTAATACTGTATTCAATACTGACCCAAATGTCGATGCTAATTTAACAATTTCTTATGGCTTCGAATTGGTTTTGATATTACCTTTACGATCGCCTTGGTGCTGGCGCACATCTCACGCACGAGTCGCACGACTCACTTCATTTCGCATGCACCAATCAGCGTGAGCGATCTTCAAGGTTTTAACATTAATAATAATAATTAATTAGATTTCTACTAGACTTCAACAAGTTACGATACGAATAATTTAAAAATATTTGTGAGATAGATATGTAAAATTTGACGTTTCCGCAATTCTGGAGGTCCTCTTGAACGATTTCGACAAGTTATGACTTAGATATCCAAGTCACATCTAGTCGATATCTAATGTAGATCTAGTTGATCTCTAAATCGTCTCAAGATCTTGTGATTATCTCGAAATCCGAATAGGCCTGTAAGACCAGGGGCCTCATGATGATGTCCTTGTTGCGATTCTGTTTAGGACCTAAACTGAATCGCAATAAGGTCATCATGGTAAGGCACCAGAACTGTAACAAGTTGAAGTACAATTTGGCATTGCGTCGAGCTGATTGACCGGTACAGGGCTATAACCGCGAAAATCGAAGTTCGCAAATTGCGGGGATCTTTCTCTTTTACTCCAATGAAGGCGTAATTAGAGTGACAGAGAAAAATGCCCGCAATTTGCGAACTTCGATTTTCGCGGTTATAGCCCTGTTTAGGATCTAAACTGAATCGCAATAAGGACATCATGGTAAGGCCCCAGAACCGTAATAAGTTGAAGCACAAATTGGCATTGCGTCGACCTGATAGACCGGTACAGAGCAGATCCATGTAACGCCAGCGTTGCCTTGGCTTGACGACGGCCCGTCCGACGGTCTGAGCAAGCCTGGAAGTGAGCGAGCTGTAAGCCGACTTCGATAGCTCGCTGTGCAAGCTGTGCTCCATGTTATAAGATCGGAGCGTTTCATACCGTTCCGTTCCGTGTAAACTGTTTTGTGGGACATTGTATTTGTATAAGCTGTATATTTTTTTGACGTTTAAAATGACACTTACACTGCGTGGGCTATAAAAATCGCTGCAGACTTTTCTCGGTCTGACTCTATCCGAATTCATTGTGTAATTCAAAAAATAACTGACTTTAAATAATAAAGAAATACATTTTGTTAAATATACATACTACATTTTGTAACAGATAACACATAGTTCGCACGTACCATGTTTTGTTAGTAACAAAATATTTTGTGTTACTGTTATGCAAACATTTCAGTGTTAAAATGTTAAAACAAGTAACTACCACGCATATTGTTATTACTGCCGTTATGTCACATTACCTTATTTCATGTATATGCCAGTAAGGAAGTGGCCTATGCCGAATTCAAATTCCGTTGAGCTATATTGCAAGTTTGAATTTAGCACTTCTGCTCCTCTAAACAAGCTAAGACGTGAGCGATTTTTCATATAACAAGCTTAAGCTCTAAATAAAGGAGAGAGGAAATGACACATATTGAGTTTTGCGTTTAATCCGCGTACAGAATGAAGGGCACAGCAAGCTACCTATGAGTGTGTCGCGTCCACGGAAGAAAGAATGAGCGCGCCGTGTTGCGTCTAAAACAATTTAATTAATACGTGTATCGGTACTAGGGTATCTAGGATGTGTAGGGGGTAGGGTAGGGTGTACGTGTATCGAAAGCTGAAGGGATACCGCTCCTGACCGATCAAAGTGGCGTGCTCTTGTGTTGGAGGCCAAGACTCATTTTGGGTCATCGCGCCAACCAAGTAAGTAAGTATCTAGGGTAGGACCAAAAACGTATATCTCGCCTCTCAATACTTGCGCCACCCGAGCCTTCAAATCTAACAAGTGTTCGGTACACTCAGTCCCGCTCCTTGCCGTTTATCGGATCTTCTGACTTTCCAAGTTCTGTGCAATGGCGCAATGGGACAAGATTGGCTTATCAGTCAACTGTAGAGGAATTTATTTAGTTGATCAAATGAGGGTAAAATCTAAAAGCTTGTGGCAGATACCTCACAATAATACTGACTAGTCAACTATAAAAACTAACTCACTGATACTTAGTACTGATGTACCACGCGACTATTGATTTGGCCGATTAGCCGACTAACTAATTGGCACTCGGATGACCGATTAGTCGGCTAGTCGACCAGATCATTATTTACGTCTAAGTTCAGTTCAGATGCACTTAAAAATCAACAATCCTTTTACCCCTCTTTCATTCCGTCATATTATAGTACATACAAACGCGAAAATAAAATATCCTAAGGCTATACCTATTCATACAACAATCGGACATAAGAAAGCGACCACACAGTCAATAATTCAAACAAAAGTTTTCGGAAGCCACCTAAATATGTATTTAGGTAAAATAGGTGAAAAGCTTATGGTAAATATTTGCTGTTTATTTTCTTTTGCCCTGTTTTTCTGTCACTTATAAAAGAGCCGACAAGTCGGCCATTTTTGCCGACTAGTCGCCGACTAACGGCGGATTAGAAATGAGGCCAGATAGTCGGCTTTCTCGACTAATCGGCGACTAGTCGGTATATCCCTAATACTTAGTTTTATAGGTTGTACGGTCGTAGGTAGTCATAAATTACGAGTAGGTACCTATAATATTATTGCCAATAAGCCTGATATCGTGCTGATAGACCGATCGCAGCACCGGACCGCGCTAGTCGACGTCACCATCCCCCATGATGAAAATCTCGTGAAAGCCGAGAAGGGCAAGTCCAGCAAGTACCTAGACTTTGCTCACGAGATAACCGCCATTTGGGAAACGAGAATTTACGAAATGAAAAAATAACGACAAATGTTCAACGACTCTCTTCTTCCTCGCGTTATCCCGGTATTTTGCCACGGCTCATGGGAGCCTGGGGTCCGCTTGACAACTAATCCCAAGAATTGACGTAGGCGAAAGCGACTGCCATCTGTCCTTTGAACCCAGAGGGCAAACTAGGCCTGATTGAGATTAGTACGGTTTACTCACGATGTTTTCCTTCACCGCAAAGCGACTGGTAAATATCAAATAATATTTCGTACTAAGTTCCGAAATACTCATTGGTACGAGCCGGGGTTTGAACCCGCGACCTCCGGATTGCAAGTCGCACGCTCTTACCGCTAGGCCACCTGCGACAAAGGTCGGAGTTCAACGACTAATCCACGCCCCCATAAAACGAGTGGGTGTTTAATAGGCGTATGAATCATTCCAACTTTTAATAAACAACTTATGTGAACAACCATGACAAGCTATTCTCCACAAGGGTCTTTCGGTCAACCACGCGACCAATTATTAACAAATCTGATAATACATCAACAAGTTCATTAAAACTCTACGATTAAATGCAATAAAATGCCCATTTTAACTGACCTAATGAAAGAGCAAGTAAAGCCGGTTATTAATTGCTTCACATGGTCTCAATTTAATGAAACATCGGCTGTCATTAAAATGTCGTTAACTGTACCGGAATGTTTTTCAGTAAATTCAAATCGATGCCCTTTATTTTTTATCATGAACCGGTTCATTAATAATTGTGTATCGCGATTGACTGTTTCTGACTGAATGTACGAGTAAATACTTAAATAAATATTACGGGACAATTTTACATGAATCAACCTAGTCCCACAGTATCAAAGAGAAAAAAATGCATAGAGTGTTCACTCCATACTTCAATTTTAGTCCCAAAAAGACTATTATTATCAGACATTGTAACTTTTACAGCATTTTTGGTGCAGCGGAGTGGTGTTAAAGGAATAGGTATAAGATAATTCCAACTGAAAAGGTAAATTAAGGTTAATATTAACGTAATTAAACATTAGGGTTGAATTTTATACCGATTCCGTTAACACCACTCCGCTGCACCAAAAATTCTGTAAAAGTTACGATGTCTGATTATTGTCGACATAATTTCGAATACTTATTACTTAACTAACTTACCTTACCGTAAGAACAATATGGAATGTCATAGTTGATGTTATTGACCAATAGACCATTTTTAGGCAACATTAGGATTCAGACTGCAAAAATAAAATATAGATGTTGAATTCAACTTGACTACGACCACAATGGCTGGCTCAAATAGTTTCCATTTATATTTTCATAAGACGAGACTTATCGATATTAAGGGTCGCCCCCCCCTAGCGTTCTCTGCGGGAGACAACAGATAATATGACTGATATTGCAGTTTAAGTGAGATGATCAGATCGAAAGAGGAAAAAGGGTCGACTTGTTTAGTCATGTCTATTTATTTAGTATACTGTAATAGGTATAATTATAGATAAAATAAATATCGTCTTGCAGATCAATTATAACGGACACTGACATCAGAAACATATTTCTGAAGAATGTCATTTAGTTATTGTACATTTCGCTCGCCCTAATACAGGTACGAACAAGTACGAGCGAAATGCACGATAGCTAAATAACATAATTGTCCTGTTGTTTACGTGACTCTCAAGCCTATTCGGATTTCGAGATTATCACAAGATCTAGAGACGATTAAGAGATCAACTAGATCTACATTAGATATCGACTAGATGTGACTTGGATATCTAAGTCATAACTTGCCGAAATCGTTCAAGAGGACCTCCAGAATCGCGGAAACGTCAAATTTGACATATCTATCTTACAAATATCTTTAAATTATCCATATCGTAACTTGTTGAAGTCTAGTCATCATCATTAACTTAAGAGGTATTCTCTTGTCGGTGGAGTATCTTCCAGCTTTCCCTATCCTGCGCCAGCTCTTTGACTTTTTGGTACGACACGACCCCCACTTTTTCTTTCACTTGCTCCAAAAAGCTGCGTCTGGGTTTTCCTCCTCCCCGCTTGTGTCCTATCCGCCCCTCCAGGATAGTTTTAAAGAAGTGGTCGTGTCGTATTAAGTGTCCAATCATTTATCCGCGTCTATTTTCGATGGTGTTCAGGATAGCTCTCCTTTCATTCACTCTTCTTAGCACCTCCTCATTCGTTATCTTGTCTCTCCAACTAATCTCTAAAAAAAAAGTCTAAAAAAAGTCTAAGTGTAGTCTAGGTAGTAGTAGTAGTAAGTCTAGTAGAGATCTAATTTATTTTCCAAATCGAGCCGTCTAGCTTGCCTAATGTAGGTATGTACTTACCTGAAGCCAGTTTGCTCGTAGCCTCAGTAAGGCGTACCGGCATCATTTCGAAGAATCGTCTTAATTAAGTTTTCTATTAATGTGCCCAATATTTGTTTGTTTTGTGAATCTTAATACAGTAAAACTTCTAAAATACAGAGAAAATTACTTTAGCAACCATATAAATACTCGTATTTTCTTATATTTAGGTAGGTACATAATTTAAATATTAGCGGTTGCTGCAAACATCTTCTAAAATGTATTTTCTTAGTTTCAGGTACTTACCTAACTTTACAACCAAAACGGCCAACTTTTTTCACTCGCCAACCTACAACGCTTAAGTGAAACCGTAAGTATCCCCGCATAAACACAAAAGATACCCTCAGAAAACCGTCATTATTATTTGATATATGAATGAAAGTTATATCGCACAGTGTATCGCCCGCTGAGCGGCCACCAAGAATGCTCCATAATCTCACGGAGGCCAACAGATGGTCTCCCCGCGCGAAACATTATCCTTCTGTCTTATATCCGATCCTCCCCAACCCATAATGAACTTTATCTCCGCAACATAAAGCATTGTATCGCTTGAAATGATAGTAATCAGCTAGCCACGGGTACATTATTGAGCTACAAAATTTCCAGCACACGAAATCTCGCAATTCCTTTCATACGGGACAAAATGAATGTCGTTTTTGTATATTGAAAATTATAATTTGGTCTTTATCTGACAAGCTTCATTAAAGAACTCTAATTGGACCTTTTTTGTTAATGAAGAACAGATTTACTTTTCTCCTAAAATGAAATATATTTTTATGGTTTATCACTACATTGTACCTACCTACAGTCCTACGTGAAACGGACAGTTCCAGTTTTTGCCTGAACTTAATAAAGTTTGTTGACTAGGTACCTAATACTACAAACAGCATTTTAAGGATGACTCATGTTAGACCGGGCTGGGGCCGGGCCGGAGCTTCCGAAGCTTCGTTTTCTATGGAAAGCACCACGTGATTACCGATCAGGTGTCATAAGTAGAAAATGACATGCCAGACGCCTCAGTCCGGGCACGGTCCGGTCTAACGTGAGTCAACCTTTATACCTGCATAATAAAATGAAAACCCAAATAAATCGCAGGATGATGCGAACGTCCCACTGCTGTGTGCAGGCTTCTTTTTCCGCAGTGTGGGTTTGTTTGCAAAGGTTACGTGTCAACTTTAAAGCACTATTTTTACTGCCGTTACGATTTCACGCCTCAAAATCTATGCTCTCCCACTATATCCCGTCTATCAAACTATGGGCTTGGACAAAAAGCAAACATGAATCGAATAACGTTTCCTACTTAAATACTCCTGAATTTCGAAGCACGTATTGGTACGACCTGAGGATTGAACCAATAAACAACCATACCATGACCGTAAAACAACCAAATAACTAATGAAACGCATAAAACTAGGCTCGTTTCTATTAGAGCAATATATATTATTTTATAGGCAATACAGATACTAAAGACAGTATTTTCACACAGAAATGTTTTCAGAAACGTTCCCAGGACACTAGAATGATGTTCAGAAAACCATTTGCCACGCTCACCCTCTAAATGGGCCACACACGAGCTAGATATCACCCGAAATTGGTCTAATCTTTAGTTATGCGTCCTCGTAGGAGTGTAGTTTTTCAACAAGCCCCTCCACTATTGAGGAACGGGAAAGTTAAGTCGGTCAGGGGAATAAACTTGGGAACTCCCTTAACGATAAAAGTGTTATTTTTGTAGTTTGCTTCAAGAAAGAAGTGATAAATATAGGTTTAGTTGGTTCGTTGCTGTTAATATTGAATGTGGTTCTGATATAAACGTCCTAGTTCTGAAATGTAAAATTACTGCACCATTTATACTTTTATGAAAAATTAGGTAGGTACCCTTTTTTACCAAAATATAGGTGGGTATAATATACCGATGTAGTGCGTAAATATTTTCCATCGTATTTTGACAGAAACGTACGAAGGTGTCTTGCTATTTAAGTATTCAGTCAGTCTCGGTACAAAAATGCTGAGGTTATTAAAATGTACGACGGGGCTTAATCGCATATTTAAGTTTTAAGATTAGAAAAAAAAACATTTACCTCCGACGTTTCGAGGACGGCGTTGTCCCCGTGGTCTCGGAGAAGACTGGCTAAAGCTGACATCAGCATCTTCTAGCCGCGCGAGTTTTTCAAACTACCCGCACTTGGTCTTGTTTATCAGACTGAACTCAGTACTGAGGTTGACTGAAGTAGCATTACAAATACGAACGATACGAGAAAATACGACGGAAAACAATTATGCCCTACATCTGTTGGTACCTATTGTCAGGCAAAGTGACGATGACGACAGATGGATCGAAATGTTTGGCCGATTGTAGATACCTACATGAAGCGCCGCACCGCTGCTGATCCATTAACTCGATGGGTAGGTAAAGTTATAGCTGCTATTTATGTAGATTATCATTATTTACCGGGTGATTTCGGGGTCGTGATATCCAATATTAAAAATGTATTGAGATTGTCATACTGAACAAGGTTTCCTATGGGACCGATATAAAAATTGTGAAAAAAATGTACCTACTCCTGGGCCCATACATTTTGTCTACTTCGGGGCTCTCAAGGGTGTTTTTTTTTCACGATTTTGTGGTTCGTCCTATGGGAAAATTTGTATAATATGATCATAAGATGATCATTTTTGACATTCGGTATCACGACCCCAAAATCATCCATAAGAGGCTGAAAATTTACATATGTAGTTATAATAAGGACTGAACCAAGTAAATTGTATCTGAGCTACAACATGTATGACTCTGCAGTCAGCAGTTTCTATTAAAGCTGCCTAAATCTTAGTAGATATTCATTTGTTTTTGTTCTAAAAAAAATATTTTATAACGAATTTGCCTATTTTTGCGTCTCCCTATTTTCCTATTGCATAAGATTAATATTGTTTATAATAAGCGCTATACGTCATAATATTACTATCATAATTCCCCACCAAATACAAAGCTAAAGTCAAACGGAGCGTGACTATGACTATTAATAACACTAAGCTCCTTGATTATTCAATGCTCAAATGTAATATTCCACAAATGAATTTATCACGACTACTACGCTGGAGCGAACTTTATTGAAATTGTAAAGTATTTCTAAGTTTGAAGTGGCAGCAAGTCTGGAGCAAGACACATGGGAAATGATTACCATATTCAACACATTTCCTCGGTACACCAGCGGTAGGCTTCTCAGGAAATTATTTGTCATATTAACGTCACTCCCGCCCGAGTTTCGACGTCGAGACGGTTAATATATTAAATTATCGCCGGAGGTATTCTAATGTAATTCGATGCCGATACAACGTCGGGAAATTATTAAGCTTTGCATTGACGGCTGTGATCGCGCCTCCAGGCGTTTAAACATCTCAGCCAAGATAATCGAGCTCATAAAAACACGAAACGAATATAATTATAGAATAGAATAGAATAGAATCATTTATTGCATATCACAAACCATATATAAAGGTGGTACATATTATTGGGTTAGTTTAAGTGACGCCCAGTAAGGACACAGCAACATATTTATACCTAGAATAGAGTTAACTTAAAACTACTGGCTTAACAATTTTCGTTACATATTATGAAAAACGCGGACGTAAACTGTTTCTTGTCACACGCATTTCACCGAAAAATTATAATGGCTTCCCGCACCTAACTTTAAATAAAAATACCCGGAAACACCTGTTTTAGGGTTCCGTACCTCAAAAGGAAATAAACTGAACCCTTATAGGATCTCCCGTGCGTCTGTCTGTCTGTCCGGTCATTCCCCCTCTTTATTTCAAAAACTACTGGGTCTAAAATTTTGAAAAAAATACACCAAATAGTTATTTACCTATAGATGACAGGAAACCCTATAACAAATGTGCAGACAAACGGGAGTCGGTCTTAATTACTTAGTTTTTGATCCGACCCATACGCGGGTTTTAAAGACATTTCATTCACGTTCCACATAAAAAATACATTGTTAAATTGAGTAATGAACGGAATCCTTGGAACAGTTGGAACGCGAGTCCGACTCGCACTTGACCGGTTTTATAACGGTGTCTGGTGTTCCACAGGGCTGAGGTGTGACTCCGTGAAAAGTGTGTGTCATTTGTAACCGAGCTGAGCATAACAAGGTAGCATTTTTTCCACTTTAATTAAACCGCAGTGGCCACACCAAACAAAAAACCACGAAGCCAACAAATCAATTTCGCTTCAGGAAATTACTTTGTAAAAGTTGAAAAGGGTTGCGCGATACGGTACCAAATTGAAATTCTTTTGTACCCGCCGCCTTTACATGACCAAAATGTTACCTGTCTCTGCATCATAGCACAGAGCAATTTCGCGCTCACCTTTATTGCTTTCTACTGTGATTTCGATAAATAACAGTTAAAAACAACGAAAATTATTGTCTTTTCAAAATAATGTCACTTGAAACTGACCTCATTTAAAAAAAATTATATAAGTAGTTAAATTTTGTTACGTAGGAAATTGATGTAAAATACTTGTTTTAAGGTTCATATTTCGTCGTCCATTCGACATTCGAAAACACTTATTGAGCATACGGCTGAGGAGTAGGCCATAATAATGATAGGGTGTTGAATAAAATATCCGTATCATTTTAAGTATCTAGGCAGTAGAACCTCGATTATACGAACCTCCATTTTTGAAAATCTCAATTGTCGGTACATTTTCAGGTGTTTTAACGTTAATTTGTACGTCACGTTTTAATATACCCTCGTAAGGCCCACCATATAAAGATACCCTATTTATAATTTGAACCTTGTTGTATAGGAGATTAGGGTGACTTTCGTTTGTTTTAGAAAACAATGAAACAAAAGAAATGCTACCTTATGTAGTTTTTGAAAGGTTTAAATTAGATTGAAACAGAGCGTACATTGTAATGCACATTGGGCCATACGAGGATAATGTAGGTACTAACTATTTTATTTCAAAAGGATTGTTTTTGTTTGATCGTCCCAAAAAAGTCACATTTCGATTATCCGAACTAGTATCGTTCTCAATTAGTTTGGATAATCGAGATTCAACACTGTATTCTAATTTTGATATCGTAATTCAATAATAATTCAAAGCTATTTAGAAGAGCACTCGAGTAAGCAAAAAGTTTCGAAGTTCATTAACAAAATAAGCAATCTGACTAAAAGCATGCTCCCATTGAGGTAAAAAGCAATTAGAAAGTTATGGAGTGTTCTTGACGATTATTTACGTGTTATACCTACTTGTAACCTCCTTTAGACTCTGAATTCTGTATTGTTTTCATTTCATTTCAATCTGATTATAAATATGTCGCGCTCGCACTAGCATTATTTTACGTATGGAAGAGAGTGAGCACTAGCGAATTCAATTTAAACCTTATATTACGACAAATATTTATTTGAGAATAGTCCTTCCATTATCCGAACACCCCTCCACTCCCCTATAACCTCATCTAGTATAATAACTTAGGGATTTATGTTAAGGGAATAAGGTTTAAAATTGCATGCATAATTGTATCCTTATCGTAGTCCCGGAGTGTAGACTCGATGAGCCTGAAATTGTTTTGATAACCACACTGTTTTCCACATTACTTCATTAAAATCTATAAGTACCTATCAATAACAATATGTCTTATAGTAAACAATCTTCTAGAAATCAAAACTATGGTAGATTGTTAAAAATTTGTTTAACGTGCAGGGGGACAATTTCGACTGCAGGATAATTTCAACTAATATCTTCCATGTTTTACGTTATTAACTAGAGTCACACACAGCACAATACATCTTTTTTGCTATCTGGACATTATATGGCACGACTCTAGTTAGTAATGTAAAATATGAAAGAAATTTCGATTAGTTGAAATTATCCCGCAGTCAAAATGGCCCCCCCTGCACCTTATATGTAAATAATGTAAAGATAATAGATAATAGAAGACACGTACTGTATGTATAGTGTTACATTATTCGGCACTAAGGCAGTAGATACAATTTTTGTTTAGTCATTTAAAATAGGTACAAAATTATAGTACCCAAACATAAAACCGGTACAAATCCAGCCCTAACGAGTAAATTACATTAAACCAATCCAAATATAACAACCTAGTTAATATTTTGAAACCGCCGGTGTAAAATGAAGTACTCCGCGACCATGTTGGTTACATAGCGCACGTAAAATTCAATTTGAAACGTATCCAACGGTCCTGGAAATTTGTACCGCGTTCCTAATTTGGACCGTATTGTTGGACGGAAGAAGAGAGAATTGATTGAAGTTGTATTTTAGGCACTTCGTCCGGCTAATGGGATAATCCGGCTAGGTTCAGCGTTGTTTTCGTTGATGTTGAATTTTAAGTCCGGATATAGCCGTGTCTTCGTGGCATGAAAACTGGACTTAAATGTGACGTCCCACGGGTAAAGGTACCTTATGGCGGTTGGCGCTTACGCTATTATCCAAGCCGCTCCAATATTATTGCGGCACTATGCGACGTAAGCGCCAGCCGCCATAAGGTACCTTTTGCCGTGGAACGTCACAAGTTGGAAATAGCATTCTAAAAGTTGATGTTGCGATGTCTGACAGTTTTAAAAGTGACTAAGCTTTATCTAACATTAATTGCAGTAAAATAAAATTCTATTCTTAATGAGGAAAATAAAAAAACACAAAGGAGTAACAAAAAGAAATTAGTGAGAGTAAAAATTTAATTGGCACTTATTGTATAACGAAACCCTGTCATCGTTTGTTGTCGCTTAGTGTCGGCGTCACAGATTACCTACCAAAGGACTCTGTATCATTGTGGAACAAAAATACGTTGACAAAACATATTTGGGAATGTTTTTCATACTTACACGGGTTTTACAAAATATCATTAGAAATTAAAACTACAATAATTTCACTTAAACAAAACTTGACGACGTCTTCAAAATATTCTCCCTTGTCATTAATACATAAACGCAAACGTTGCACTGTTATCAATCTATGTCAATATATTTTTCGGCTAACCTGTAGATTCTTATTAAATAGGTATTAAATGGCTACTAGGTACCAACGAATTGTAACTAATGAGTGTAAAGAAGCGCACATATCGACATCAATAGACAATGCACGTTTGTTGTCGGGGTCATTCAAAAGCAAAAATTAAAAGTCATATCATATAAGACTTAAGACCTACTATTTAACTTATGTCGCCTAGAATCACTTCGAGGTTCTATGTGATTTAGGGCGGATCTCATTTGTTATACATATCAATAATAAACTTCGCTTACACAGAACACTGGACCCGATATGCTCGATCTAGAAGCAGTGGTCTGTGGCAGGGGCTCAGCACGGCGCTTAGCAAACAATTGTTGCGTTGCGTACGAGCCTTGTTCAACGAAATTTATACGACAATTTAGAAGCAATTAGCGTCGCCTTTTCTTTACAACGCGTCTAATTTGTGTAGGTATCTTTTTTACGGAAAATATAGCGTTTGTATAGGTACATTTTATACACAATTCCAGTTTTATGTACAAATCTTAATTGTGCTTAAAACACAGTGATGTGATAGTCTAAACACTTGTGTTTTCATTTTTATACATTCAAAAATAAAATGTTCAAATGGTATTGTTAGATACTTTCCGTATAGCTACTGGCAAAAGTAAATTTCTTCATACAATTTTTAACATATCACTTTGATTTTGATGTCGACCGCTTCAGCATAATATATTCTAGGTTTATAGGTTTCGCTTTTTTTGTATGACAAATTTTGAAAAAAGGAAAACCTAAAAACCTAATTTTTTATTGTGTCAATAACATACTAAGAAATCATGGAGAATGGAAAATATTTAGAAGTAAGAAATCGTTTTCTATTTTTGTATGGACAACCACGTGCTATACTATCCTCTTAAGGTGCTGAAAAACTGCGTGTTTGCTGTATTGATTACAAGTGTAACTTTCTAGACGTATTAGAACTAGCTTAAATTATATAAAAACTTATGTCTGGTACGCATTAAGCTTGCCGCAAGCCACTAAGACCCCTGTTTAGTCTTAGTAGGTACTTGCCCCAGTTGCCCGATTCAGATATAAAAAAACTGTTACGGTTTAGATTTTATTTTGATACGACGAAGATCGCTCACGTTCATATTTAGTAGCCTTAGAGCGTTAAGTAACTGGAGACTTCATTTTCTGTACAAAACAGTCTGCCGATTTTTGCGGGGGAGGGGACGTCAAATGTATTGCTATTTCTACATGATTTGTACGTAACGTACAAATGGCCATATCAGTCTATACAAAAGTTTGCACAATTGTGCAAGGTTTTTGGTAGAAGGGTAAGCCCTTAAAGGCGACTCCAGTTATTAAATGCTCTAAGGTGTATGCGAAATGAAGTAAAAGTCGTGACCAAGACGAGCGTCAAGGTCGTATCAAAACCATACCAAGTTTGTAAATGAGAATCAACTTCCAGTACTTGCGTGTATGTAGGAATAATAGCAATGGCGCCGCGCCGTGTTGTAATCTTCTTACTTGTACCAACACGAAGAGCCGATTAAGTGAATAAAAGTATGGAAGCGGGCTTCGCGAACTTTTAAAGCCGTATAATTAAAAGGAATGTAAGTACTTTTCATTATGTTGAACAGTAAATGCATTATCTCTGCTTTTTGGCCTTTTCATAGGTTGACAAACGGTGCGATTCGGGAAATGAATTAGAGATTCACTAGATATGAAATAGTAAAGATATATGTGACATGCCACGGCAAAATGTACCATTGCTCCGAATGCTCCGGCTGAATATTGGAGCGGCGTTAATAATAGCGTAAGCGCCAGCCGCCATAAGATACCTTTTTCCGTGGAACGTCACCTATATTTACTATTTCATATCTAGTGAATATCTAATTCATTTTCCGAATCGCGCCGAAAGTGCATAGTTATTTGAGGTTAAGTATGTAAGTATTGGGGTTACCCTCATCTGGTGGTGGTGTAATTTGGTGTTTTAAGAAGAAAACAGCAAATGTTATAAATTGTTATTTATTTATACAAAAATGCCAGAACATATTATTACCACATCATTGTTGACAACTACAACATATCCATATAAAGTCAGTTTCAATGTTAAACTCTATGTAATAGAATTAACGTAAAATGGAAACGTTTACAAATACTATAGTTACAAAATTAATTCTAGTTTAACATAGCGACGGTAATTTACAATTTGATTTATTTGTAAATAAATTGACAGCAATAGCTTTATCTTATGTTAAACTTTATTATAGGTTATATTCGTCTATTAGTTATTTACATTCACACAACCGAGTTTATTAAAATAAATAGTATTTTCTACAAGCGCCATTATTATTTACAGTTCTCCTAACAATTTATTGTAAATCATCTACTTTGGCTTAAAAATGTATAGGCCGAATCTAACATAGTTGATACATTTCAAATATTTAGAGCGAAAATTCAATTTTCATATAAAACGAAATGTATCATTGAGATTAAACATACTTAACGTATTTTAAGAAAATATTAATTTTATTATAGTTTATACAAAAGAAATCTCTTAAAAATCTTACTCACGGTAAAAATAATGTTATTATAGTTCGTTTTTTTACCATTAGAAAGAACTTGCAAGAAGGTAAGCGATCTTGACATGGTTTTTAATTGAAAAACGCTTTTTAAAAATCAAAAACTGTTACTTATGAAAGCAGAAGAACATAAATGATCGTATTAGATTCATAATTGTTACATATTTGCCGTGACTTATTTTTAAAATGTATTCAATTAAAAGACACATCAAGATTGTTTACCTTATTTCTAATGATAAAAAAAACGAACTATAGTGGTTATAATTTTTCAATAATTGGAATCTTGAAAGGTTAAGACAATATAGGTACTTAGGCCGTAAAATTATATTAATAAGCACAAAAAGAGATTAACGAGGAAAGGCAATCGGTATAATGCGATTCGTTCGCATTCATAAACGTGAATTAAAAACAAAATAGCAAAAAACGCACACACATTACTCGTATAACACATACTATACACACATACATATACACGTATGTATGGCTACTAACCACTTTTAAAGGAACAGATTATTGTCTTTCATGTTCTATGTCACTCATTATTATATTATTTTTTTAAGGTATTTATAAGGTGCTTTTCAACAGTCAATTATATACGTACTAAAAAAATGTTAATAATTTTTGTTTCAAGTACAATATTAAGAATTTTCTGACACAATAAATCACATAAGTTGTTCCTGTCTCAGTTTTACAAAACAACAACAATTTTGGGCTGGAACGATAATGACTCCGATAAGACCTTATATTTTCGGCATTTAAAAAAAGTTGGTATTTTCAGAATTAAGTAGTTCGGAATTACCTCAAGGCACCTATAACCTCTGTGTATAACAGGTTTAATCTCACGTATATGAATACGAACTCCGCAATTACTGAGAATGTCGTTGAATATCAAACATCGTTACAAATTCACAAGACCTAACGCTGATTCTCTATGAAAATATTGACATAACAGTTACCGTAAAATGGGGTGAGTAGGTTTTTTTTTAATATTATTGGACATTTTTTTTACACAAATTGACTAAGCCCCGCGGTAAGCCCATAAAGGCTTGTGTTGTGGGTATTTAGACAACGATATGTAAAATGTATAAATACTTATATACATAGAAAAACACAACCATGACTCAGGAACAAATATCTGTGTCATCATACAAATAAATGCTCTTACCGGGATTCGAACCCGGGATCATCGGCTTCATAGGCAGGGTCACTACCCATTAGGCCAGACCGGTCGTCGGATTACGAGGGCAGTTGGGTTATGAATGGAGTGAGGAGGGATATCAGAGGGGTGAGTTGGTTTTTACAGGCTACTGCTACGTAAATCATATATTCATTCATAAATCAAGCTATTATAATGTTCCTGATCCTAAAGTGTCGATCCAACAATTTTCAAAACTCACCTTAGTAGGAAATCCCTCGTCACCCCAACTACGAGGTGAGCTGGGATTGCCTACTATTTCGTGTTTATCTCTAAAGTTATGAAATGAAACAACAAATTATCATTGACAAATTAAAATTCATATGCGTAACAGTTTTTTTTTGTATATAATTCAATGTGCCACATAAAAAATAAACTCTTATCCAGGTTTGAACTTAGATTTCGTCCCTACTCACCCCATTTTACGGTACATCCCGCGTTGGCTCTTATGAATCGATCTCTAAGTAAAAAATATTTTACACGCAACTCTCCGGTCCTGGCAAATTCTCTGCTAAAACATGCTCTCTTCTTCTCGTATTGCCTTTCCCTTTACTCCTATGTAAAGTCGAAGTCGCCAAACTACTGGAACTTAGAGTCGGCCCGCTTAGAGTCAGCGTCTGACTACCGAACGGTGATCCAACATTACCGTTAGGGCATACAAAGTTGGGGCTCCCGAGAGTGGGGCTGTTAGTAACTACGAAATTAGACCTATAATTATTAGCTAACGCCGATTGAGCTAGGTTCTGGTTTATAACGTCTTCTTGTCTACTGCTCGGCACCATGTCGCTGCCGGGTGTAAGCTGTTGATATAAAACAATCTATAAGTATACGAAATTAGTGGAGACTTACAAAATTTTATGATTAATTAATTCTCTAGGTACCAATTAATTTATCTATCCCAATTTTCAATTTCATGTTATACCCGATATTAAAGGTTGTTTTATGCGTCCCATTTTAGCTTGGCCGCCTTCCGAGCTACATCGACGATTTGGGTCTTGGAGCGTAGCGTGGTGTTCCGGACTCGATCCACCAATTTGACGCCTAATATGCTACGCTCCATGGCTCGTTGGCAAACCCCGAGTCTGGACTTCTTAGCTTAAGTCAAAGACCAAGTCTGTGCACCGTAGGTTACACAAAATCTTAACAAATTATAGTTAAAGTTATAGTTGAGTTACATTACCTGCTGTGGGTGTCCAGCGCTGTCAAGAAGAGCCAAGTCTTCTGCTGAAAATACTGCACCCGCTTTGGTCCACTCTCCTGCAAAACAATATTCAAGCTAAATCACCCATGTACCCGTAGTTCAAAAGAAGATATTAGGTAGGAGTAGCTAAGTAAACTCCAAACTGTGGGTTCATAGCTTACACGTGAAACTCTCTATTCCACAAATTTGCAAAACTTTATTAGAATTTCGAAATATACCTATTTACTTTCAGTGTTTCAATAATAACTCATTTTCATGGGGCTCTTAAGAGTGGCGGAATTTGAAAAAAATAGAAAAATCTGATTTAGGACAATAAGACTATCGAATTGACTATACATATATTTACCTCGGACTTCTTTTATGCTAGGCCACTCATCCGCTTCTTCTGCAGTTGGTGGGACGTTTTGGTTTTCACAATCTAGAAAAAAGATGTTATCTGAAATATCAAGGACTTATAATTTTACGATTTCTATAATCATTGTTCAGTTGGTACAGGAATAATATTCAATGACTTTATAAAAATCGGCTGATTATTTGCGATAATGCCAGGCAAAATATAATAAGCTTTCGGATGTACATAAGAGCAATTCCTAATTAACCTTTATGTATCAAAGTAGTACAATTTTTGATAACCATAGTATTTCCCGTCATAAATCTAAATCTACCTCATTACTAAAGTCAAAATTGTATACTTTGATATTTTGGGATCACTTCAATCAAAATAATAAATAAAAATAAAATCAGGTAATTCAAATTTTAGTCGCTATGCACAGGATTCCGCAATAGGGATGCTGAGTTGATGACAAGCATTGAATTTTATAATAAAATCTATTTAAATGAGGAAAATGAGCAATTCATCTTAATATTTTGAACACTTAACATCATATGGGACATTAATCATTATCTATGAAAAGCACCTACCTTATTGTCGATGCCTTATTGTTTATACCGCACTGCGTCGCTCGGCATTGTATTTATATCGGAGCAGACGGAGCATCGTTAGTAATGGCGTAAGCGCCATCGACAACAAGGTCCCTTTTCATAGATAACGTCACATATAGGGAACGGATAAAAAATAAAAACCTCAAAGTTTCAATTTTTTTTAACGCCCCGCCACACTCTCTTATAAATATATATAGAACGCGGCAAAGGCTACGCCGCCGATGGTTAGCAATGATAACAGAAGTGTGTCAATACCTGGGGCATTCAATATGTCTGGCTGCGGCTCGGGCGTCTTCAACTCAGGCGACGGTTTGATGGTGTACGCCACCACGTACCGCCGCCCGCCGTCGCTCAGCTCCAACATGTCGCCCGGAGGGTGCTTGTGCGGCGGTCGGGCGCGCCGCCGCCGCGCACAGAGCGCTGGGAAGGCTATGCCGCCGATGGCTAGCAATGGTAACAGAAATGTGTCAATACCTGGGGCGTTCAATATGTCTAGCTGCGGTTCCGGTGTCTTCAGCTCAGGCGACGGTTTGATGGTGTACGCCACCACGTACCGCCGCCCGCCGTCGCTCAGCTCCAACATGTCGCCCGGAGGGTGCTTGTGCGGCGGTCGGGCGCGCCGCCGCCGCGCACAGAGCGCTGCGAAGGCTAATGCCGCTGATGGCTAGAAATGGTAACAGAAGTGTGTCAATACCTGGGGCATTCAATATGTCTGGCTGCGGCTCGGGCGTCTTCAACTCAGGCGACGGTTTGATGGTGTACGCCACCACGTACCGCCGCCCGCCGTCGCTCAGCTCCAACATGTCGCCCGGAGGGTGCTTGTGCGGCGGTCGGGCGCGCCGCCGCCGCGCACAGAGCGCTGCGAAGGCTATGCCGCCGATGGCTAGCAATGATAACAGAAGTTTGCCAATACCTGGGGCATTCAATATGTCTGGCTGCGGCTCGGGCGTCTTCAACTCAGGCGACGGTTTGATGGTGTACGCCACCACGTACCGCCGCCCGCCGTCGCTCAGCTCCAACATGTCGCCCGGAGGGTGCTTGTGCGGCGGTCGGGCGCGCCGCCGCCGCGCACAGAGCGCTGCGAAGGCTATGCCGCCGACGGCTAGGGCGGCGCCGAGCGCGGCGGCGACGACGAAGCCGAGGGTGATACCACCCATCGCGCTTTTGCCATCTGGGTAAAGTAGACTTGATTATAGGGGCGATAAACCTTCAATAATTGTAAGTAGGATAAGACCACCAGTGAATGAACACTTAAGCAATTATCCAAGTTTGAAAAATCATTGCTCAGCATTCATTAATAATTGGAATAATAAACTGCAATTTAATCAATCCTCATTTAATAAATAAGAAAGTAATTTCTGCGATTTTTAATTACTTTCATAGTTTTTGAGTTATACCAGAATTTACCAAAAACTACCCAAAAACCTAATGAATGAACATTAAAACTAGTGAATGAACACCGAAAAACCCAGTGAATGAACATTATTTAACTCTTTTTAATTAGCATAATAAAATCATTTATATCACAAACACCGTTTGCGGCTCTATTTTAATAGGTATAGCGATAGCGTTTATATCTTTTTATCTCTCCATATTGACTTCGAATCGATTATAATGTATTAAAATGATGGTTATTCACCAATAACATAGAAACCCGTTACATTTTAAAGGAAAAAATAAAATCAACCATTAACACAAGAACCAACGTGCATATTTTGATGAAAAAGGGTCATGCTCACCAAATAATGCTTAAAATAATAAACTTGTCACTGCATTGTTTGTGGTTACACTGTTCATACATAGAATTAGTAGAAATCCAATAAATGAACAAGCCAAATTTTGTATTGTTCATACATAGGCATGACAAATCTAGCAAATGGACTATAGAAATTTGGTTTGTTCCAATACTGGCTAAATGAATCAGAATCGTTTTCTATGCAGAATCACAAAAAACAAGCTCAATACTATTGCGTTTACATATACATTTGGGAAAAAAATGAAATCTACGCGACACCAGTAAATGAACACACTGTTCATTTACTGGTTTGAGAACATTTGATGAGCCAGTAATGGAACTATAAAAAATAAAGACTTAATCGCATAATACGCCGACAAACTGTACATAAATAGAAGGTTCAACTCTTAATCTAACCAAATAACTAAACTTTGTACTGGTAAAGATTAAATAAGCACTTCATATGTTGCTCCAAATGTACACTGTTCTTATCTGGGATCTAATATTTCCATACAAAACTTCAAATCCAGAAATACGTAAACTTCAAACGCCAGTCACATCCTAACTGGTCGAAAATAAATTTATTACGGGTTGTCATTGCATAGGAAATAGAGTTGTTAATAAGAAAAAAAATAAGACAAGTGGAAGGAATTGCTATATTTCTTATTTTAGACAAAAAACGTGATTTTGTTCATTCACTGGGGGGTGTTCATTCACTGGAGGGTTTACCCTACCTACGGCTGAATACCCCTTTTACCAAAAGTTATGCTTTTAGTTACACTCAATTTGTAAAATATTTTTTACTTAATATTTATTTAACGCACTAAAACTGCTTGATTCAGTGTTGTAAATGATGTTACCTATCATATTTAGGGGTTTGTTTGTCAATAAATTTCGTAAAGTATTTTCTTCGATCGCCGACCTTAGCCGTGTGTATTTTCCTATGCGTGTGGGTAATAATATTATGCATAAACTGAAACATACAAACGCCAAGATCACGAACGGTTTGTTCAACATCAACGCGTCTGATGCTAAACACAATATGGACCTATTTGATAAAAAGTGTAAACATGTATCAATTAATACATCAAAGCGCCAAAACTACGAACGGATTGTCATAACACGATCAACGCGGCGGAGAGCTAAACACAATCCATCAACACATGTCGGACACGCGGCTCGCGTCGTCGGTCACAGTCACCCGACACACGGAACGAAAGTCACGTTATTTGCAATGTTATTAAACGATGACGTATGAGCCAATTTTCAGTTAATTAGACCAAAGGTTTTTGTTTACATTATGGTTTTTTGCTTAAATTGTTTTTGACAAAGGTGAAATAATTTGTTTATTTACGATTATCTCCCCTTTGGAATTGGGATTTTAATAAATAAATGTGTGGGAATTAGCTGAGTGTATGTAATTTGAAAAAAAAAAGGTCTTATATATTTGATATATTACGCAATATAATTCCAATAAGGCCCACTTGCACCATTCTACTAACCCGAGGTTAACCGGTTAAACCTGAAGTTACCATGGTTACCAGTACAATTTGACACTTGGTAAACGGTTTAACCTCTTAACCCCGGGTTAGTGGGATGGTGCAAGTGGCCCTAAACCAAATAAATTCTACTTGTTTCTCTCTTTGTGATGCTCGTATTAATGGTACAATAATTGATAAACCGCAGGGCAACCAGAAGAGGTTTTTAATATCACTTAAATCTTTATAAGCGATTCAACCGCTAATTTCATAATTCTCCGAATTCAAACATTAAAGTACCATTGCAATTAAATAATTAATAAGCAATTCCAGAGTCTGAGCTAATTACTTAAAGTTTTTCGAACACTTTCGATTAAATCCTGACCATTCGCTGTTTGAAACTTTGCTTTTAGGGCAGCCAACTTCATTATTTCAAAGGGCTTAGGAGTTTAAGGTCATATCTGTCACACATTTTAAATGATATTAGTTATAACTAAAATGTAACATGTGAGGTCAGATGGTAGGTCAGTATTACATGTGAACACACTAAAGTACGCGTTCTTCTTCTTCCTGGCGTTATCCCGGCATTTTGCCACGGCTCATGGGAGCCTGGGGTCCGCTTTGAAAACTAATCCCATGATTTGACGTTGGCACTAGTTTTTACGAAAGCGACTGCCATCTGACCTTCCAACCCAGAGGAGAAACTAGGCCTTATTGGGATTAGTCCGGTTTCCTCACGATGTTTTCCTTCACCGAAAAAAAAGTACACGTTAATTAAGAAAGAAGAAGATTAAGAGAGAAGTAGTAAAGTACGCGTTAATTAGTGAAATAAGTACAGGTCGAAATTCCAGTCAAGTGCATGTAACTTTTCTCTTAAATAAAGTTTCCTTTCAGGAAAAAGTACATTCGTAGGTGTACGATTGGCTAAATTTAAATTGAATTTTTATATAAGTGTACCTATATCAAAATACAATTAGCCATTATTATTTGTAAGCTAATTTAATGTTTTATATTTACTTAATAGTGTTGTAGTTAAATAAATAACTTTATGATTTACTTGTGATAAATAAAATATTAGCCATTATAGTTTTTGTAGTTTGGTAATTTGGGTGTACTTAGTGTATTAAATTGTAATACTTAGGTGTGTTGAATTGTGCTTTATTTGTAATTACTAATGTACACGATATGAAATAGTGAAGATATATTAGCCATTTAAAGGACTAGCTTTCCTTAAAGAGTCCTTTCTCATTTAGTTATTTGTATATATAATTAATTCTAACCTTATAAGCCGAATTTTAATTTATTTTTCGAAATTGTAAGTACTTCGAGGGTTCCATACCAATTGGTTCACAGAACCCTTATTTTAACAAATTATCATCAGATTTCTATAAGTTAAAAGTCTAAGCACCAAGTTGCCAGTTTTTAATACTAGCTACAATTTTGGTTGTAGAATAAAAATATTTTGCATGGTAATTGGTAACATAGTTTTAAATTAACAAGTATCGTTATTTACAAGTTGATACAAGTCTTAACAAGCACTACTTACTGTTGTAGATAATCACAAACAATATACAATGATAACCTTCGCTCCACACACATTCTCAGTTTTACCTTAATTAATGTTCATATTAAATATTCAAAGGCAGGAAACCGGAACTTGCGTAGTAATTATTATTAAATTTATGCCGGTACTAACAGCAACACTCCTAATTGTACATCGGTGGACCTTATTACAAAAGGCATAAGGTCCACAGATGTACAGATAACAGTGTGGGCGATGGTACTAAATGGAGATTTGAGCGAAGTTGGCGTTTGCATTAGTCGCAGTAATATGGGTTTTATTACGAATGACCTGTGAAACATAATTTCGGCAATTTAGCGATTTTCAATTAAAAGACACGTTAAGATCGCGTAGTCTTTTTATAATGCTAAAAACAAACTATAGGAGAAAGCAATGCTGCATTAATTCGCAGTGAACAACGTTGCGAATAGCTACTTTATATCCGAGAAATACGGCACAGTTTCCCTTACCAGTCCTCCTGGCCGCATCGTTGAACGCGATATTCTCTAGCAAGGTCTTCTCTGACTCCCCCTTGAGGTTCCTCGCGAAGATGAGCAGGTTGAAGGTGGCGCCTTCCATTTCGCCGCCGGAAGACAATTGTGATAGGTCCAGCTTGAATGTCACCAGCCCATCTAAATGAAAAAAATAATTAGGGGACATCTTACATAGATCAACCTTGCCCCAAACTTAGCAAAGCTTGTACTGTGGGTGCTAGGCGACGATAGGTATTTATACTTATATAGATAAATACATAGAAAACACCCATGAGGCCATGACTGAGGAACAAATATTTGTGTTCATCGCACAAATAAATGTCCTTACCGGGATTCGAACCCAGGACCATTGGCTTCACAGGCAGGGTCAGGTAGTGCCAGCCCAGATCAGATCTGTGGACTAAGTTGAAAAAATATGATAATACTCGCGGCGTCTTTATTATCAATATTCGGCTTCGCCTCAAATTACTCACGCCACTTGCCTTTTTGACCTCTCTTAAACAATGGTTGCATAAAATACAATTAAGTGTCTGTAATTTTTTATTTTTCCTACGAGTGTTCCTCTTGCCACATAAGTAGTTTCTTTTACCCTATCGAACTATATTTCTCTGCAGCCTACTGAGCATTTCGAAATACTCTGGTTTTAGGGCAGAAATAGAAAAAAAATATAGGAACTATTACTTAATACTAGAGAGCCTATTGAAAAAAACGCATTTAACTGATTTACAAGACCGAAGTGATCCCATAAGTGTTCCGTGAACAATGTTTTGTACGGAACACTAAAAAAAACGTGTTTTGTTTCATAATTCTACTTATTTACTGGACCTTTTCATTACTATTTTCGGCTTTTCTGGTCACATTAAAAATATATATAGCTAGCGAGAATAAATAGAAAAGCGTACAAGTTTAATCGTAGCTATTACTGTATATACCTGGTTTTTAGTTCACCAACTGTTTTATAGTTTGTCGGCTATCAAGTTTATGGCCGTTGAAATTGTTATGGCTCCCTATGGAAACTTGTAATCAAAATAACTACCCTTTTATACCCTTTTGCTCCAAAATGGATGACGGAGATTTTATTCAATGATGTACCTAAGTAAATTTATACATAATTGTTTTCTCGAATTTAAAAACATTTATTTATCGTCATTTATAAGGTTACTAGTTTATATGGTATGGTATAATCACTGTCACGCGTATTCGGGAAACGAGATAATCACAAGATCTAGAAACGGTATCAACTAGATTTACATTAGATATCGACTAGATGTGACTTGGATATCTAAGTCATAACTTGTCGAAATCTTTCAAGAGGGCCTCCAGAATCGCGGAAACGTCAAATTTGACATATCTATCTTACAAATATCTTTAAATTATCCATATCGTAACTTGTTGAGGTCTAGTAGAGATCTAATACATTTTCAGAATCGAGCCGTATGTCTTGCCACTATGTGCTCGATTGAAACTAAGTTGATGAGATTTGTCCATCTTAAATCAACTAGTGGACGATATCCCTAAAATTAATTAAAAATATAGATTGAAATTGGAATAATAACTAATCGAGAAAATTAGAGAAAATTAGAATAATAATTTGAGCGCAACATTTTAGGTGTGTAGAGGACTGATCGTATCCAGAACACCACGCTGCGCGCAAACACCCGTATTGCTGACGTCGGAGAGAAAACTGCTAGGCTCAAATGGGACTGGGCCGGTCACGTCTGTCGCATGCATCCAGACAGATGGGCTAGTGTGGCTACCAAGTGGATGCCAGAAGGAGAGCGCGGACGCGGCAGGCTCAGACGGAGATGGCGGGATGACCTAGACACCTTTCTCATTAACTGCCCAGAGCAGGCGCTATGTCGGGAGTCGTGGAAGACAAGGGGAGAGGCCTTTGCCCAGCAGTGGGTCACCTTAATAGGCTAGCAAAATAAAAATCGACACTATGCAAGAGCGAGACACAGAATAATTTACGAGATGATTGATATTCCTTTTGTTTTAAAGAAAGTGGTCGTCGGCTAAATAACTATTATATGTAGTTGAGCCAACCAAAGAGACTTGAGTAACAACCTAAGGACTTGTTGGTTATTAATCGTTGGACAAAGTGTTATCTTCAATTGGCACTATACCACAGAATAAATAATAGTACTAGGTACAGAAGACTCACTCTCTAACAAAACGCGTCTGTTACGATCAGCACAGATATGGCCGCTAGGTGGCGACAGCGCCACGCGCGGTTTATGGCAAACCCCAAAATTGGGGTCGAATAGATGTACTTTTAGCTACCTGTAGCAAAGCGACGAAATCGCGGAGTGAGCCACGCTTGACTATACAAACGTGTGATCTATTCCCGTGAATAAAAAATACTGCACTGATTATGCCCTTACAAGTTAATTACCTACTTAATGAAGTATTACGAGTACTCACCTGTATCAATCAAAAATCAAAATATACTTTATTCATGTAGGCCTAGCAACAAGCTCTTATGAATCGTAATTAATCTTAATCTAATTATCAGAGCAATTTATTGATGTTAATATTATTCCATAATAAAATTGGATTATTATACATGTCAAATTTAACACTAAGAATTTCACAAAAGGATCGTCAAACATTAAAAAAAAATTGTATAAAAAAATACTAGTCTAGAATTTCTAGAATAAAATCTAAATGTCAAAAAAAAGCATAAGTAACAAACAAGTAGATAATATTACATCGGAATATCCATTTCCTCATCAATAATCAAATATACCTAATAAATAAATAATCATTTCGATTAACAATTAATCCCACGTTGTATTATCATTCATGTAGTCCTGTGTGGTATAATAAGCTTTGGAAATAAGTTTACGCTTTACATAATTCTTAAATTTATTAATAGATAATTCAGTAATATGGTTTGGAAGTTTATTATAAAATCTTACACAATTACCCATGAATGATTTTTTAATTTTATGGAGCCGAGTGAAGGGCACTGCGAACTTATGTTTATTTCTAGTATTAATATTATGGATTTCACAATTTTTCCTAAAATTTACAATATTTTTATGTACATACAGAATATTCTCATAAATGTATTGACAGTGCACTGTCATTATGTCAATTTCCTTAAATTTATCTCTAAGTGAGTCTCTATGGTTCATTTTGTATATTGCTCGAATAGCCCTCTTCTGCAGAACAAAAATGGTATTTATCTCTGAAGCACCGCCCCACAGTAAAATACCATATGCCATAATGCTATGGAAGTAACTAAAATATACTAATCGAGCTGTTTTCACATCAGTTAAGGGTCATTCCACCGTTTCGGGTGTTACACTTGAACTCATAAAATAAGGTTTTATTCGATATTGTAACAGGAACTAGGAGATTATAACTGTAACGGTGCGTGTAACGAAGCGTTACACTATCGACCTTCATACTATTTCTGGCACCATACAAATTCTAAATTCTCTTTTGAAATTCAAATCCTATTCCAAATTCCATTCAATGATTTTTATTTTCAGTTCGATCACATACTTTGATCGATAAACATCATTTTATCTAACAGACTGTACTTCCCAAGTTTCTAAACACGACCGTTTAAGTGTGATTTTTATTAGTAAACGTAATAATTCATAAGTGCGTGCAGTTCAGTATAGTGCTCGTTTTGTGGCCCTGCACACCTTCCAGATATATATCTACATCATCACCAAGGCACATATTGTAAGTTATTTGATTTCTAACCTTCTGAATTACGAAAGTATTTTTATACATACCTATCTGTTAACACGTAACCTGTATTGTTACAGGTGCCTTTTTATTTAAATAATAAATACCCCTCATCGCTCTGGATCCTGCCTTTTCATTCCCATCATCCCTGTGAGGCTCCTCTACCTGCCCCCTCACACTGGCGCCCAACGTGGGGCCATGGGACCATGACCACAACTTACTACAAAATATACATTCCCGTAAACAAAAACAACATGAACGAATAATAATGTATTTTTCAGCCATGGAAGCCCTCTTTTCCAAATTACATGAACCCCTTTCTGAAAAACAAAAAATAGATATCCTCCGTAGAAACATGAGCCCTTATTACAGTTCCAGATTAGTTCCTACAGATGTTACGTCTATAGACACATTATTCCAATCGTGCAAATGGTACGAAAGCTGTAATACTACCTCTACTTATAGCTCTAGCAACTATACCAACATTCAACAAGATTCTAACCATACCCCCCCTTCCCAACCGTACATACCACCATTCCCATTTAATAAACCGGTCCATACTGTAACAGCACCACCTTCTACGTTACGTTACTCCTGTCCGCGTTGCAGAACAAACGATCATTCTTTAGATATTTGTACAAGTAAAAATATAGTATGCTTCCGCTGTGGCAAACAAAATGTCACTTTTGCAAAATGTACAGTTTGCCATAAATTTCCAAAAAACGCATAAAGGAGAAAAGTAACTTAAATAAAACTACTGCTACAGAATGGAACCAATGGTTAGATACCATTAAATTATTTATGTCATCATACAACACTACATCAGCACTTTTCACTCAAGATCCATACGATGAACGACCTTATGTCAACATCCAGACAAATAATTTAACTTTATGTGGCCTCTTAGACAGTGGCAGTGCTTTAACTATTTTCGGAAATAATTCCCATAAAATTCTCTTATCCCACAATTTTACCATAAATTACGACCATAAAGTCGTAGGCTCTGTAGCCGACGGCTACCCTATATACTCTATTGGTACAATTCAACTACCAATTTCGTACAAAAATATTGTGGCTATTATTACCGCTCATGTTATCCCTACTGTAAAGCAACCCTTGATTCTAGGCACAAATTTTTGGAGAAAATTCAATATAGCTCCCCACATATTACCTGACATAACGTCATATTCTGATAAACATATAGATACCCTAGTTATTTCCACCTGCGACCAACACATCACTAATTATGACAACCTTTCTGAAACTCAACAGTTAATTTCAGATACTATTATTGAAAAATTTAAAAATATTTCAACAGAAACCAAACCCTTAGGACGAACCCACCTCATTGAACATCACATAGATACCGGTGACCATCCACCAATCAAACAGCGATGCTATAGGCTTTCTCCAGAGAAACAAAAAGCTTTATGCAAAGAAGTTGATGAAATGCTAAAGCTTAATGTTATCGAACCCTGTGAAAGCCCATGGCTAAACCCTGTCATAATAACTCCTAAAAAAGATGGAACGTGGCGTTTTTGCATCGACAGCCGTAAACTAAATTCGATTACGCGCAAAGATGCCTACAAACTCCCACTCATTTCTGACATTCTAGATAATCTAAAAAATGCTAAATATCTATCATCGATAGACATAGCAAAAGCATTTTGGGAAATACCCCTACGCCCTTCTGATAGACCTAAAACTAGTTTCCATGTACCCTCAAAAGGCATGTACATGTTTCGCGTAATGCCTTTTGGATTGACTAATGCCCCTGCTACCCAACAACGCTTTATGGATGCGTTATTCCCTTCTGAAAACCTTGATAACTCAGTATTTACCTACTTAGATGATATTATCATCATAAGTAATACTTTCGATGAACACATCACTTTACTTAATAACGTTTACCAAAGGCTAGTACAAGCCAACATTACTATAAACTTCCCCAAGTGTTCATTTTTCAAAAAAGAACTTAAATATCTTGGTTACATAGTTAATGAACACGGCTTTCAAACAGATCCTGACAAGGTTAAGGCAATACTTAACATCCCACCTCCCACAACTCCTCGAGAAGTTAAAAAGTTCCTAGGTACAGCAAGTTGGTATAGACGCTTTATCCCCGATTTCAGCACAAAGGTTGCACCACTAACTAAACTTACCTCCACTTCCAAAAAAGCACCACCATTTAAATGGACATCACTAGAAGACAATGCCTTTAAATCCATTAAAGAAGCTCTAGTCTCTACCCCTGTTCTTGCTTGCCCAGACTTCTCAAAACCCTTCGCAGTCCACTGTGATGCATCCAGCTTCGGCATCGGTGCCATGCTGACCCAAGAATTTGATGGCGTTGAGAAACCCATTGCTTATATGAGCAAATCCCTAACTGGTCCCCAAAGAAATTACTCAATTACAGAAAGAGAACTCTTAAGTGTCTTACTAGCCCTAGAACATTGGCGTTGCTATCTTGACAACGGCTTAAAGTTCACAATCTACACAGACCATTCCGCATTACAATGGTTTCTCCATCTAGATAATCCAACCGGACGTCTAGCCCGCTGGAGTATTCGTCTATCTACATTTAACTTCGAAATTAAACATAAACGTGGTAAAGATCATCTAATCCCTGACGCTTTATCACGCTTACCTTCAGTAGACGTTATTAACTACAATAGTTCTAATACCAATGACGACTGGTATAATAATATCTACGCTAAATGCAGTTCTAACCCCAACACCACTCCAGATTACATAATACATAATAATAAATTATACCGATACTCAAAAACCCCTTCGTTACTCCAATCTGAGTATAATTGGAAAGAAGTTATCCCACTAGAGTACAGAATACCCATTATCACAGAAAATCATTCCACCCCAACTTGCGCTCATTTCGGAACATTTAAAACATACAATAAAGTTAAATTGAAATATTTTTGGCCAGGAATGTACAAAGATATTTCAAATTTTATTGCCAAATGCGAGACTTGCTTAGCTTGCAAACACCAAACCCAACTAAAACTTGGCCTAATGGGTAAACCTAAGCAATGCTCTCGACCCTTTCAATGCATTTCAATAGATTTGATCGGCCCCTTGCCTACTACACTAAAACACAACAGATTCATCTTTGTCGTTACTTGCTGTTTTTCAAAATACTGCCTCCTCTTTGCGATTAAACGTGCTACGTCATCAGTAATCGTTCATATTCTAGAAAACCTAGTTTTCCTAGTGTACGGAATTCCACAGACCATAATTCTTGACCATGGTCCTCAATTCGTTAGTCAAGAGACAACGGATTTATTCCACTCCTATCAGATCCCAAAAATACACTATTGCGCAATTAAATGCGCCCAACCAAATCCCGTGGAGAGATATAATAAAGTTGTTACCACAGCAATATCCTCATTCATACAGGATGACCACAGGAATTGGGATATCAACCTACATAAGATACAATTTGCTATTAATACTTCCGTAAATGAAACAACAAATTATACTCCTTCTTTCCTTGTATTTGGTCGCGAATTAGTCACATGTGGATCAGCATACGATAAATCTGATCTCACAGATGATATTATATTCGCGCCCAGAGACGAATACGCTGATAATCTTGGTCTTCTCCAGCCTGTCTTCTCCGAAGTACAAGCCCGTCTTTGGAGAGCACACCAAACCAATTCTTCATCGTATAATAAACATCACCAACATTTCGAATTCAACGAAAATGACATCGTCTGGAAACGAAATTACGCAATTAGTAATTCTCCTAAACACTATTCTGCTAAACTTGCACCCAATTTATTAAATGTTCTATCCTAAAAAAAATATCACCCTTAGTATATGTCCTACAAGACATGTCCGGCAAAATGCTCGGACGATGGCATATTAGAGACCTTAAACCTCTCCCCAAAATTCTAAAATAAATAATATACTGTTTTTCCTTAATTAGATTCTTATTTGGCTCAAACTTAGCTACTTTTCTCCTAAGCTCCTAACTTGTAAAATATTGTATATAATGTTATACATTTATAATTATATCTCATCCCCATTATACATTTCGGACTCATTACATTTCGTACATACCTACTTAGTACGAATTTATACGTTAATTTATACTATTTAATTTATATAACGTTATATTACGTTCATATAACGTTATTCAAAGCTAACTCTACCAGAGTTAGAACAATACTTATTTATATATTTCTTCCCTTGACATAACGTTCATATTTACGTACTTAGGTACATACGTACCGTACAGTACATTTATTAATTCCATTAAGGAATTATCTTATGATATTTTGTAGTAATCCTACATTCCATACGGCATTATTTTGTTGAATAAATTTCAACAATCGTACTCTTTCTAGGTACACATTATTGTAGATATTATATTTAGATTCATTACTATTCAGCGGGTGGTTACTGATTAATAAGCCTTAATACTAATGGAGAGCGATTTAATGAGTACGTCCTCTACTTAAAGGAGTACTCTATTGAAACTTATTTTGGTTAAACAATTAACCAAAATTTTATAAGATGACGTATGAATGACCTTTGGTATGCATGTTTAAATCGCCTCTCTTGTATGATAAACATTGTATATAACATCCCCACCTTCTAAATTGATCACTCATACCCATATTCATTACATTATATTTACATTACGGAAAAATCCTTTGGCCATAAGCCCCAGGATTTTCCCTTCCAGGGCGACCCCGGTAGTGTAACGGTGCGTGTAACGAAGCGTTACACTATCGACCTTCATACTATTTCTGGCACCATACAAATTCTAAATTCTCTTTTGAAATTCAAATCCTATTCCAAATTCCATTCAATGATTTTTATTTTCAGTTCGATCACATACTTTGATCGATAAACATCATTTTATCTAACAGACTGTACTTCCCAAGTTTCTAAACACGACCGTTTAAGTGTGATTTTTATTAGTAAACGTAATAATTCATAAGTGCGTGCAGTTCAGTATAGTGCTCGTTTTGTGGCCCTGCACACCTTCCAGATATATATCTACATCATCACCAAGGCACATATTGTAAGTTATTTGATTTCTAACCTTCTGAATTACGAAAGTATTTTTATACATACCTATCTGTTAACACGTAACCTGTATTGTTACAGGTGCCTTTTTATTTAAATAATAAATACCCCTCATCGCTCTGGATCCTGCCTTTTCATTCCCATCATCCCTGTGAGGCTCCTCTACCTGCCCCCTCACAATAACTATTGATTTATCTACTACTTTGATAATATTTTCCTTTCCTGTACGCACATTATTAAAGTATAAGAGAAATAACGAGAGAATCACTAAAAAGTAGCTGTTTCGGGCGTTACGCGAATTGGCCTATACCTTTTGACCATCAGTACCAAAATGTATAATTAAGCGAATTTTATCACGTAAGCTCCAGTTTTATTTATGTCAAGTAATAATAGTTAGTATAGTCTACTGAAACACTGAAGTAACACTTAGTATCACTTCTTATTTAATTTTAATAAAATAAATTACCTGTTTCGGGTGTTACTCATGGTTCGTTTCGGGTGTTACGAGTACGAAATTAAGACAGATTTATACGAAATTATGGCTCAATTTATAGAAATTATTGTCTTTTTAATAAATTCGATTAAAAATATAAGTAATAAATGCTGAATTATTTTAAAATACATTATCTTAACAATAAAAACTGTTTCTCGAAGATATTATAAATATTTTTCTTTCGCTGCGAATATTTCCGAAAATATTCACTTAATCAAACACTTGTTGATGGTGACACCTATTCATTTTGAAAGATCTATCCAACGACACCCCACACCACAGGATTACATGCAAAAAAAATTAAAATAATTTTTTTTGTACAGGAGCTACCATAAAAAAACATTTGTTTTCGGTTTTTTTTTGTGATATGAAGGTTCGGTATGTTTTCTATGGAAATAGGTTAGTTTTGACTTCTTAAACCAGTTTTCATTTTTCAACCCTTTGGTAGCGTTTCTTATGGAATGACCCTTAACTGACGGATTTTGCTCACTGCAAAAGCTGCAGAGCTCAGTCTATTCGAAAGAGTAGCAATATGGGGACCCCACTGGAGTTTAGAATCTAAAGTTATACCAAGAAAAACTGTACTATCAACTAATTCCAATTCCTCATCCTTCACAATGACACTTGCTTGCACATGCCTTACGTTACTACTAGTGACAAACTTAATACATTTAGTTTTTTTCTCATTTAACATTAAATTATTAACATTGAACCAATTTACTACTTTTGAAATAGCATTGTTTACATCATTGTAAGCTTGTTGCTGTCGTTTGACTTTGAAAATAAGTGAGGTGTCGTCTGCAAACAATACTATATCATGGTGGGTCTTAACAAGGAATGGCAAGTCATTTATGTAGATAAGGAACAGGAAAGGCCCCAATATTGACCCCTGTGGTACACCCATAGAGACCAATGACCCAGGTGATCGCTGTCCATTCACATCGACCCTTTGTATTCTACCATTTAAGTAGGACTTAAGTAAATTCAGTGCCGATCCTCTAACGCCGTAATAATGAAGTTTCCTGATTAATGTTTCATGACAAACACAGTCGAAGGCCTTAGATAAATCACAGAAGACACCTAAAGCATCTCGTGACTCCTCCCAGGCATCGAAAATATGCTTAATTAGCTCAACACCAGCATCGGTTGTTGAGCGACCCCGTGTAAAACCAAACTGCTTATTATGCATCAAATTATTAACGTTAAAATGTCGTACTAATTGAGAAAGAACTAATTTTTCAAAAATCTTGCTAAATGTTGGTAGCACAGATATCGGTCTAAAGTTAGTGGGGTCAGAGCTGCTACCAGATTTAAATAAAGGAATTACTTTACTATGTTTCATTAGATCAGGAAACTCGCCGCAATCAACACTGTTGTTAAATATAACTACCAAGTCAGGCGCTACAATTTCTACTAAGGATTTGACAGCATGGACAGAGACTCCCCAGAGGTCACTAGTTTTTTTGACATTAATTGATTTAAACGCCTTTATTACATCTGAGGTACAAACATGTTCAAAATGAAGGTCTCCACAACACTCTGGAGCGTTATCTTTTAATAATGTAACAGCAGATGAGGGTGATGAATTTAAATCCTTAGTTGTAGATACTGGTACCTCGGTGAAAAATTTTTCAAATTCTGTAGCTACTTCTAAATTAGAATCTATAATTTTGTTATCAATGTTTAGTTTAAGTTCTTTAATTGTGTGTTTCCAACGACCAGTCTCCACATTTATTACTTTCCAGGTTGCTTTAATAATGTCTGAACTACTTTTTATTTTCTGACTTAGATAATTTCGCTTAGCTATATGACAATCTACTTTAAACTTCTTCGAATATGCCTTCACATGTTCTTTAAATTCATCACTCTGATTAAACCGCCGTTCCTCATATAAGGCATACAGTTCACGTCTTCTTTGATGTAAGTCCGCAGTAGCCCACTCACTAAAAACTGATGCACCACTAACTACGACCGATTTTGAGGTGAATATCGCATTATAATGATTCATAAAAGTGTGAAAGAATGAATTATACATACTATTAGGACTCATATCGGAAGACAAAAAGGGTAGCGCCTGAACTAAACTTAGCTTCATTCTTTCCACGCGGTCTGAGGTTACTGGTACAAAAGTTATTTGTTTTCTCATGGTATTTTTCCTAAATGCCTCAAATACCATTAATTGACCTAAGTGGTCAGATTCTAAATTGCTGATAACTTTTTTAGCAATAGGAAAAATATCTGTGAAAATATTATCTATACAGGTTGCACTAGTAGCAGTCACTCTAGTGGGCTCCATAAACATGTGGTTGAGAATACAAGATTTAAAAAGATTCAATAATCTACAAGACATTGTTGAATTTTCCATAATATTTACATTAAAGTCGCCGCATATAAGCAATTTCTTACTAGAAGATGATATTTTACGTAAGGCAGATTCCATTATGTTTTCAAATAATTCAAAATTACCAAATAAAAATATCAGTATCATTAACCCTTATCTTGGCAAGGCTCAAAATATCTTAAATATAGACATTTATTTAGTTTTTTGTCACCTATTGAGCATACTAGGCTATTAAAAAATAAGGAAAAAAATCCCGGATTTTCCAGTTTTGGAAAATCATATGTATCTACTACTTTTTAGAAGAAAAATGAAGATTTTAATAAAAATAAAACATGTAATGCAACAGAAATTAGCATTTACTGCTAATTAAACGCATTCTAAAGCATCAGATGACTATTAAACCTGTAAAAATAAATTATATCTACGAATACCTGATCACATGGGCGGAAAATTTGATCCCGTAAAGTTTCAAAAAAGTCGTCAGCATATAGTTGAGTAAAATATGAAAAGTAAACAAATAATTAAAATTTAAAAAAAATACATTTTTTTTACTTTGGGACCATTTTTTGCCATACACATATTTTTCCGTGCTACGGGCTACGGCGTAGCAATAATGCTACAGCGTACGAATATATAGTTAAATAACATCTAGTAATTAAAAAAATCAAAGTTTTAATAACTAAATAAAACGACAACTAATATTAAATAATTGAAGCATGTTTTGTGTAACCCCACAAAAATAATAAAAAATAAAAAATCATGTAAAACTATTTTGACGATAACTTAGCAATGTATTAAATGCAATACAGTCCTTTCGATATGTACATTTCTGAGTTCTTGGCAGTGTATCAAATATAATACGTAACAGTTTCATGTAAGGTTCTGTGTATTAAATGTTTTTAAATTTGAAGGCATTGTAAATATGTATGCACTAAGAGACAGTAAAGATATCAAAATGTAGATTATGGAAAAATATATACTAACATAAGAAATAATTGCAAAACTTCCAGTACGAACCGAAATCTATTGTTTCCGCAGCGCCATGTTGATTATTACTAATTAATTTACAATGACACTCGTGTCAATTATTTTTTTCTATAATTAAGGAGGGTAGCTCGACATATTGACGGCAGAATTATTCTGTTAGGTAATAAAGTGAACCTGCTAGATTTTTTTAAGTTCCATGTATCACGGGTGTTACGATGCCAAGATAAGGGTTAACACATAAAAATATTTTTTTTAAAAGGCAGAAACCGAACTTTAGCTTTTAATGTTTCGCGGTAGGCCCTATGATTGTGATAGTGACGCTCTCTACGCAGAGTTTTGGGTAATATTCCCTATTGCCAGTTTGGAGAGAGTAATTGCTTGAAGTGCAAACACTCACACATAAATGGCACTCACCTGTGTCATTAACGCTAGTATTGAAGCGGGCCCTGCCGCTGATCGGATCTAAGGCCTCCAATAGTTAGGAAAGTCTGCGGCAGTCCACAATCATAGCTGACCACGCAGCGCACGCACAGACCTCTATCGGCGCTATTTCCCATTTAGACCCATCAATTGTTGAAGTACACACATGCACAATAAATATGGCACTCACCTGTGTCATTAACGCTAGTATTGAAGCGGGCCCTGCCGCTGAGCGGATCCAAGGCCTCCAATAGGAAAGTTTGCGGCAGTCCGCCATTATAGCCGGCCACGCAGCGCACGCACAGATAACCTCCATCGGCGCTATTTCCTATTTAAAGCGATCAGTTGATTGAAGTACACACATGCACAATAAATGGCACTCACCTGTGTCATTAACGCTAGTATTGAAGCGGGCCCGGCCGCTGATTGGATCTAAGGCCTCCAATAGGAAAGTCTGAGGCAGTCCGCCGTCATAGCCGGCCACGCAGCGCACGCGCAGCCAGCCACCGTCGGCGCTGTTGTTGCCCGTTTGGAGCGAGCAGTTGCGCGGCGCGCTGGGACGCGCTGAGAATGACAAAACTTTGTTCGACAACTTTTATCAAAAAGAAAATAAGTTTGTAACTAAAATATCCTATATTGCACCATAAAGTTGAAAAAAAATGGATTACTCACGTAATTTCGGTTAAATATGTTATGAATATATTTTACTGTTTTACTTATTGTCAGGTTGTTTTATTGTTGTATACCAAAATTGCTAATTCAATGCAATGAATTCAACGATATGTTTGCAAGATCATTTAATGTATGTACCTACAGAGAGCTGCAGCTGGCTGTGCATATGATTTTGTAAACGAAAATATATCATCTAATTCTTAATATGATGAATACTTATTGCTAACAATCTTTTTAATAAATAAATAAATCCGTATCATAATATAATAGGTTCCTACTACAGCTTTGATTGGGTGCTTGTGTCGAATAACTTGTATGAACCTTCAGTCGCTCTTTATGTAAATCCTAACCATTATAACTTTAGCATGCAATGAAACAGAACATCTTCAAAACTATTTAAACCTTACAACGAGTTTCTTCACTTTAACTACCAATTTGGAGCTCCAAGCATTGTTCTCTCGAAAGTACCAAATAACATAAAAAACTGGTCAAGTGCGAGTTCGGACTCGCGTTTCAAGGGTTCCGTACATCACACAATTTTCAACTTTTTTTTTTGTAAGTATATGAAACGTGACGTGAGTGAAACGTCTTGAATAACCCGAATGGCTCAATCAAAAACCAGATGTAACATGAAGTTTTCTGGCGTGGTGGCTTATATCTCTGCAACTATGCAAAGTAAAAAGATAAAGATGAAAAGATAAAAAATAGTTTATTCAAGTAGGCATATTACAATGCACTTATGAACATCAAATAAACCTTTACCGGCTCCAACCATACACCTCTGCCCCGAGAAGATTTAAAGTAGCTTAGACAGGAAGATTAAATGCCGAACAGTAGTACAAAGTACAAGTGTCCAAATGCGAAGACTGAAGACCGAGCTCCGCCTAGGAGCTATAGCTCAGAGCGTCCGACGGGTCGAAGAGAGATAATACCTACAGGATGGCCAAAAAATAAGTACATTCCCGTAGCCGGGGCGGTTTTAGGATTATACTGAGCTTTACAACTTTTATTATGGGACCAACCCCGAAATAGCTAAAAAAAAAAGTGTATCCTCCCATAGAAAAAAGACCAGCCAAAATGTATGAAACAGCCAAATTTTTCCTCGCGATTTCGGAGTTGCACGTTGGCAACGGGAATACACTTAGTTAATTTTTTGGCCAGCGTGTATAGTGCTTTTTTTAAAACACGTAACAATAGTAGCCTAATCAATCTGTACTACAAGTACCAATGCGGCTGTGTGCCAGATACAGCCTATAGTCGCATTTCTTGTCGTCATTCCGACTCACGCTTGAAGCTAAAAGCGCGCTTCTTCGGGACGCTTCAGGCTTTCGGCCTTATGCGGATATCGGCCTAGGGCCTTCGCAATAGCTGTCTACATCACGTTTCACTTAAACCATTGCGGCTGTGTCCCTAAAAAACCTAAACCGCATTTTTGTTCTTAAATCCGACTCACGCTTGACTGTAGATTTCTAATAGGTTTTCCTGTCATCTTTAGGTAAAGGACTATTTTGTGTATTTTTTTCCGAATTTTAGACCCTGTAGTTTCGGAGATAGAGGGGGGGGGGGAATGGTCATTTTTTGTCTATTTTCTTGAATAACTTCTAAACTTTTTATCATAAATTTATAAAAAAAATATATTTGAGATTCTCACAATGAGCTCTTTCGTTTGATATGTAACATGATATAGTTTGCAAAACTAGGTTTTTAAATTTTATCTTTAACCCCCTAAAAGTAGCCCTTATGTTTAAAATTCATTTGTTGACGTTACATATCCGTCTTTGGGTCACAGACTTACATACATATGTGTACCAAATTTCAACCTAATTAGTCCAGTAGTTTCGGAGCAAATTGGCTGTGACAGACGGACGGACAGACAGACGCACGAGTGATCCTATAAGGGTTCCGTTTTTTCCTTTTGAGGTACGGAACCCTAAAAAGAAATAGAAATTATCGTAAGCACATGGGTTTTATTTAGATAGCTTACCAAGCATGAGCGAATCGACGTACTGATATAAATTTATACAAAAAATTGATTCTATGTGTAAAATTTTTAACTCGATATATTATTTATATTTTTGTGTAGACGGATTCCTAGCTAACTGCGTCGCGTTTGCACACATAAGCGATTATCTTATTACACTTAGGTACTTTAAATCATTCCCACAGAGGGATCATGAGCAAGGGGCGACATTTGAACGCGCTACATATATAACAAATGCGCAGATATTAAACTCAGTGCGGAAAGCGGCGAATTTCGTTGCACCGCCGCACCCAACTCATATTTCCACTTGCAACTGTGACGTGGAGTTAGAGAGATCACTATTTTCAAAGAATATGTAGGAAGGAAGATTGAAAAACTACTGTTAAATAATTTTAAAGGTATTAAGGTACCACAGATCACCCGAGGCAGAGGCAGACCAAAAATGAGATGGCGAAACGACCTGGACGCATTCTGTGGCGAATGGCGGGAGCATGCACAAAGCCGTGAAGAGTGGCGAAAGACTTGGAACTCCGTAAGTGCGATGTAGGAGATGTATGCCGCTTCACACAAGGTTGCACTATTCGTATAAAAGAGGCTCTACTAACGCCATCTGTTAGTTCTTGTGGCACCCGTGGACAGACACAGAGGAGACGCCACAAACCGTAAACCTAACAACCCGATGGACCCGAGTGCTTCAGGGAATAATCGGTCTAGGTCTTTGTTTATGGCGTGTCTTCGACTAGTTTCGAATTTAAATGACGTAGGTACATTATCCGGGAGCTAGTTCCTGCTACTTCAAGGGTTAACGAGCACCTACCTAACTGGATGTCACGCCATCACCAGACAGAGAATGAAGGACGTTGGAGCAATCTATCTGGAACCGAAGGAATTCATAATTGCTGCCCTTGAACTCCATAGAGATGGTCGAAAAAGCTTTTAGAGTAGGCAAAAGGTACTATTTAGATCTTGAGAGGGCGATTACACAAAAGATGCCGATGGGTTGAAGTATATACGTTAGGACCCCCGAAACAATAAGATGCGGAAGACGCGAAAAACATATGCACCTTGTCTCCCCCTTTGGGTCTTCGTCTTTCCCAGTATCTATGCGCTAGGAGTTGATTGTGTCCCATCTAGTTATGCGGTCCAGTTATAGTATAAAGGTTTTAATAAACTGCTAGTCACATCCAGTTGCTCCGGCGGCCGTGTGCAGTTGAGTTATGAGATTTGGCGTGCGCGACTAAAAGCCGCAGGCCGAAATTAGAAAACGTGCAGCCAATTCAACTCTTGCGTTGTTGATTCAAATGGCTCTCTGACTGGTATTTGTTGCCTACAATCTATTGACGTTTAGCTCGCAATTAAACGGCAATTTTGCGATTAGTGAAGACATTTTACCTAACCGCTTAAGCCTGTGAAAATGTAGTTAAAGTAAACTAAAGGAAATTAGTCGAATTTTTAATTTAATACCTCTCCTTTTATAAAATGTTTTTCAACACACTTGCGAAGAGAAAATAATATTTTTAACGAAATATTTGCAAATATATTTTTATTGTTTGACGTAGAAGCATCAAGGACAGAGACCTACTTATTCGGCATTGTCTAAAACTGTCTATTATCTAATAACTAAAATTCCTCACGTATTGTACAGTCATCAGCAATAGTATCTTACACAACTAGGGCCGCAAAAATATATGACGCGCTCTTATTGCGCTCCAAATAAGAACGTGTCACATATTTTTGCGGCCCTGGTTGTGTAAGATACTATTGCTGATGACTATACACAGGCGTTCAAAAGTTCAGAGACATGTTTCAACCGTCATATTAAGGCATTACGGTCGACATCTATCCATGCACTTTTGAACGCCACTGTCCAGTGCCCATTTCATGCACAGCAGGTGAAATGCCAGAGTACCTACATTGACACAAAGTGAATTTAAGTCCGCATGCCAAGCTCGGACGTGCGGTTATTGTAGTCAAATAAGAATAGGTCCAGTTTATGTAACTTACACAGTTGAATTTTAGATTATGAATTAAACGTTAATTAGTATAAATAATAATGTATGCATCTACTTATATGTTCGGTGCAATGCACCTTAACACGTTTTAAGCCTCGTGCGGCGCGTGCGTCTAGTCAGCAAAAGATGCATTACCTCAATAATTTACAGTAAAATTACTTTTAGTGTACTTGTCGGGACCATCGCGACCGGGTGCATTCGAAACATTAACATTCACTATTTTTACTAACATTATAACATTCTAGACTTAACATTATTTAACATTTTAAACTCTAACATTGAACATTGTAATACAATAAACCCCTTTTGCTACTACTCTCCGGACGTTTTAACATCACCGCCAACCCGCAACCCGCACATTGGTCCTTCGAAACGTGGACTTCGCGCGCTATAAAATTAATTTTGAGTAGTGAGTGAAGTGATTGAGCTGGTGAACATTTTGTGGGTGAGCGGTAACAGAAGCAAAGGCGTAGCCAACAACAACAGCAGCGAGGCGAGGCAGGAGTGTTCAGTAACAACATACATAGAAGATTCTCAAGTAAGATCTTTCCTATTTTACTAACAAAACAAAACATCAAGATGGCGAGCGTGATCCGTCAAGAGGAAATTCAGCGCACCATTGAGTCTATGCTTACTAACTTTAAGAAAGACAGTGCAGAGAGAAAGACGAAGCCTGAATATTTTAAGAAACGGTTAGACCAGTTGAGTAGCTTGTGGCGAGAATTTGAATTTAATCATGAACAGATAGGAATGATCGAGAGTCAGTCTCATCCCTACTATGCGAACCGTACTTATGAAAGCGCGAAACAGACTTATTCAGTGCTTAATTCTGTTTTAAGCGCGGGTTATCAGGCTCTAGCGCCGGAACATTCGCCTCAGGTAGTGCGACAGTTAACAGCGGGAGCACCGTCTTGGACCGTGGAAGATAACGACGAGAAAAGGGATCAAGCTCAGGGAGGCGCCATCCCTAAAGAGCGTGAAACATTACGAGAACCTAGGCAAGATGCTCATTTAAGCAACCATCAATTTAAAACAAATGCGGGAACATCTAGTAAACATGACGAAATGCATCGGAAACAGTTAGCTAACATGAAGGCTTTCGTAAGAACAGTAAAAAGTATAGAGATCGACACACTAACAGATAAGTGGGAGCTGGAAGACGCGCTCAAGTCCTTACAAGCTCGTTGGACAGCTATAGATACACTTCATTGGGAGTTAGAGAGTGAGGGCACGGAAACAGACGTCGAATACGAGACTTCATTTAACGCTCATGAGGAAACATTTAACAGTTTGAAAAAAGAAATAAATAAGAAGAACTTGGAGAGTCAAGATCCAGAGCAATCGCCCAGTTCAAAAACATGGAAAGGAAGTTACAAAAACAAGAAAAGTTAACAGAAGCTTATAAACAATTTATGGATGAATATAGTGACCTAGGGCACATGAAACCAGCAAACACAAGTTCGGAATTAGAGTCATACTTGCCACATCATATTGTGGAACGTGCTGAGTCAGCAACTACAAAACACAGGGTCGTGTTCAATGCATCAGTCAAAACATCTACAGGGCGATCTTTAAATGACTTGATGTATACAGGCCCCAATTTACAGCAAGACTTGCAAGTACTTTTGTTAAAGTGGAGACAATACAGATACGCATTTACGGCGGATATTGAGAAAATGTACCGTCAGATACTCGTGAATGAGATTGACCAACATTTACAGAAAATAATTTGGCGAGATAGTCCTGAAAAACCATTACAAACATTTCAACTAACAACACTAACATACGGAACAAAATCAGCACCATTTATAGCGATGATGACGTTAAAAAGACTAGCAGCCGACGAACGAGAACATTTTCCGGAAGCAGCGAAAGTAGTCGAGGAAGCATTTTACATGGATGACCTGTTACATGGCGCACATTCATTAGAACAAGGGAAAAAGTTAGTCTCTGATTTAAACAATCTTTTAAAAACCGGAGGTTTCAATTTACGGAAGTGGTCGTCAAACAACAAGGAAATCTTAGAGTACATAAACAGAGAACAGGGTAGAGAAGAAATGGTATTCAACTTCAAGGCAGACAACATTACAAAAACATTGGGTTTATGCTGGAGCCCGACCGAAGATAACTTCACATTCAAATGTAAAATGCCCGAACTTAAAGAGAAACTAACAAAAAGAACACTTTTATCCGAAATTTCCAAACTGTACGATCCACTCGGTTGGATCGCCCCATTCATAGTAAAACTCAAAATATTATTTCAAAAGGCATGGAAAGAACAGACTCAATGGGATGACTTGGTTTCTGACGAACTCCTCTCAGAATGGTCAAGGACGATAAGGGATATCGAACAACTCAACGAATGCAAAATAACACGGTGGTTAGGGTGTAAAGAGAACGACGTCATTGAACTCCATGGATTCTGTGACTCATCCATAGAAGCATACGCTTGCGTAGTATATGCGAGAATACCGCAACAATCCAGAGTAATACTGGTGGCAGCAAAAACAAAACTTGTGCCCCATAAGAAAACATTAACATTAGCCCGGCTCGAGCTTAGTGGTGCACATTTGCTAACAAGACTGATGAAAAAGATTAAACATTCCTTGAACAAACATGAAATGATAACATTTGGCTGGACTGACTCAAAAATAGTCCTTGGGTGGTTACAAGGCGACTCGAACCGCTGGAAGCCATTTGTGGCTAACAGAGTAACACAAATAAAAGAAGTAATGCCTGCAGACCAGTGGAGGTATGTTAAGTCATCAGATAATCCAGCAGATGCAGCTAGCAGGGGTCTCACAGCATCGCAATTAAAAAACCATACTTTGTGGTGGCAAGCTCCATCCTGGCTCTTAACATTTCAACCTACTTTCGATAACTTAGAACATCCACAGTACACAACTAACGAAGAAGAGAAAAAAACCCGCTCAAACAACATAACCCAAACAAACATTAACAACAGTACCCTCCTCTGTCTGACGCAATCGGATAACCAAGACAACATTATAAACAACTTATTACATAAATATAGCTCAATTGCAAAAGTAATAAGAATCGTCGCATGGATTTTCAGGGTATTGACACCGACTCGTGCCACTTTACCTACATATCTCACGTTACCGGAGTTGCAGAAAGCTAAATTGACAATAATAAAACATGTGCAAACAGAAGAAATGGGAACGGACATAGAGTACTTACGTAAACATGACAGAGAGGAAACAAAAAGTAATCTTTTGAAACTAAACCCTTATATTGATGAAAACAACATTCTACGGGCAAAAGGAAGACTTAACGAAGCTAACATTCCCTACGAGATGAAATTTCCGAAAATCATCCCAAAACATGCACGATTGACAACATTGCTAATAGAACAAGCACATCTCCTAACATTCCATGGTGGTGCCCGACTCACCATGGCTAAGCTTAAAGAACAATATTGGGTGATGGGAGGAATGAACACGGTGAAGAAACAACTTGGAAAATGTGTCAGGTGCAAGAAAATTGAAGGAAAGAAACAGCAACAAATAATGAGTGCGTTACCTGCCGCTAGAGTGAATGAAGCCAAGCCATTTTATCACACAGGTGTAGACTACACAGGATATGTGGATATCAAGGCGAGCAAAGGTCGTGGCATAAAAACATTAAAGGGATACATTGCGATTTTCGTGTGTATGGTTACCAAGGCTGTTCATCTGGAACTGGTGACTGAGTTAACGAGCTCAGCATTCTTAGCTGCTTTACGAAGAATGGCGGCCAGAAAAGGAACTCCTCGTCACATGTATTCTGACAACGGAACCAATTTTGTGGGCTCGAACAACATTCTACAAGAACAATGGCAAGACTTACGGAACATTTTTAACAACAGCTTTCTTTCGGAAATTACGGAAATGGAGATTGAATGGCATTTCAATGCCCCGTCGTGGCCCAGCGCAGGTGGCCTCTGGGAGAGGGCAGTGCGAAGTCTTAAACACCACTTAAAGAGAGTAATAGGAGAACAGAAACTTACGTACGAAGAATATTCTACGATTTTAGCGCAACTGGAGGCCTGTTTGAATTCAAGGCCGTTATGCCCACTGACTGAAGATATCGAGGACCTTGACTTTCTCACTCCAGCACACTTTTTAACAGGCCGAGCAGGGCTCACGGTAATAGAAACAGAAGAGGACGCTAGAACGAGATGGCACCTAACACAAAAAATTGTTAAAGACATTTGGAAAAAATGGAAATTCGAATATTTAAGTCAACTGTCCGCCAGACCGAAGTGGAACACACCTCAGAAGAATCTTGAAATAGATGACATGGTAGTAATACACGACGACAACCTACCCGCGGGAAAGTGGGCCCTCGGAAGAGTTGTAAACACTCACGCCGGACCAGACGGGTATGTTAGAGTTGTTACTCTGAAAACAAAGAATGGACTCCTAAAGCGCCCAGTAATAAAACTATCTCTCTTACCAATACCAAAGGACACCGAACAGCAAGATAAACAAGAATCCCAGCCTAAACAACAAACGAACAAACAGAAACCTAACAAAAAGCTCGGATGTGCAACTACAATATTTATGACATTAATGTACCTCATGTCATTATTAACATTGGGAAGCTGCGTTCAAGTAACTCACGTAAATAAAACTCAAGGTCTATACTTCGATAACATTGGAAACATGCTACTCGTGAAAGATGAATGGAAGCTAGTAGCGTACCAGGACCTCAATCCATATTGGGAAGGAATCACGGCCTATAAAAAGTATAACACTCAACTAGAAAACATTTGTAAACAAGTTAAAACATTAACACACTGTGATATCGTTATATTGCAACTACGTCACTCTTATGACGAATTACAGCACTACAACCGCATTTTATCGAGTCAACAGTTGAAACCAGAGACCCGGAGACGGCGTGGCCTAGTTAACGGAGTTGGAAATCTCGCAAATACCCTGTTTGGAGTTCTGGATGATAGATTTGCAGAGCAATATCAAAAAGACATTGGACTAATTAAAAACAACGAAAAGCACCTCGTCAACCTTTGGAAAAACCAGACATCAGTAATGGAGGCCGAATACAACATGTTATTAAGAAACAAAGATACCATACAAAAACAACATAAATTGATACACGCTCATTTAATTAGCTTAGATCAAGGGACTTCCGCATTGCAAAAAGAAGTAAGCGCCGCAGAGTGCATGGCGCAATTCAACATGATAGCGATGGCCGCTAATAACCTACTAAATCACTTAACAGTTATTCAGAATGATTTACTAGACACTCTTACAAACATATATAACGGAAAAATGAACATTCACATCATCGACCCTAAACAATTTCAACGAGAACTGAACATAATATCCGGACAACTAGTAAGCGACTTATCGTTACCTATTGATAACATTCAAACCAATTTGCAAGATATCTATCACCTATTAAACATTAAAGCCAAGATGACTGACCAATACATGATTATAGAGATCCGTATTCCACTTGTGAGCCGAGTTAGTTATGACTTATACAACATTATACCCATACAACACAGTACAGGAAGAAACATGATATCGATTATCCCTATAGAAAAATACATAGCTATCAATTTACGAAAGGATGCCTATTTGCCTATAACGGAGAAGGAAATAGAGCAATGCATTACTCGAGACGTGACAACAACTATGTGCTACCTAAAAACCCCAGTTTTCAAAATGAATTCCGACAAAGACCTCTGCATTAAAAATGAAAATTATCAATGCAAAATAAACACAGCTGCTTGTCAAAACAAATGGATAAGTCTATCGAAAGTGAATCAGTACCTATACTTCTGTTGTGACGCGTGTCATTTGCGCACGCTATGCAAGAGTCAAGTTACGTCTCAGACGGTATCCCAGACGAACATTATTAACGTAGACGAGGATTGCGTTGTGAAAACTGATAACTTTACTATTCACACGCATCAAAATATGCAAAGCCAAGTTAATGTGAAACTAAACATACTAACACCGGAAATAGACCCTATAAACCACATTATAAATATAACATTATCTGACTACGAAAATAGCACTAGCGATAGCTCATACAATGAGGAAGAATTAAAGGACTTAGGAAACAAAATAAACACTATGAAACAGAATCAACCCCTTCTGGACAACTACTCCTCGAATGACATACATCACTATACCGCTATATACTGCCTATGGGGTGTAGTGATCATCGGGATAATTATTTATGCGAGTCGAAAGATGCGCGGCCAGTGGAAGGTCAAAGTAGCACCACCATCGATAAGTACGGAACCACAAGGAGCAGCTGATCCAGTACGTGTCGCCGGGCAGGGCCAGGCGCAGGAGCCGTCCCCCGCTCCGCGCACGCGCAGCCCTCGCGGACGCCGCGGGCTGACGCGTCATTGCAGCGTCAGTGATAGTGATAAGTGCAGTGCAAATGTGAAAAAAGTGGAAAAGTGCGATAAACTAGAAAACATTGAATTAAAACAAGTGGACAGAAGTTGCTCGCCAGTGTTCCGACAAACATCGTTTAGAAATTAACTACATAGATTTAGAAACATTGTTGATCATCCTTGTACCACTTAAATATCTTAGCAACTCATCCCATCTCATCGTTTGCCCCCGTCAAGATGTTCGGTGCAATGCACCTTAACACGTTTTAAGCCTCGTGCGGCGCGTGCGTCTAGTCAGCAAAAGATGCATTACCTCAATAATTTACAGTAAAATTACTTTTAGTGTACTTGTCGGGACCATCGCGACCGGGTGCATTCGAAACATTAACATTCACTATTTTTACTAACATTATAACATTCTAGACTTAACATTATTTAACATTTTAAACTCTAACATTGAACATTGTAATACAATAAACCCCTTTTGCTACTACTCTCCGGACGTTTTAACATCACCGCCAACCCGCAACCCGCACATATATATCGTTTCGTTTTGTAGTAACCTATTTAGGTACTACTACTACTACTACAAATCGCCAAAAGGTAAAAAATCCTTTCAAGATAAATTTGGTCTGGGTCACTATCTTATCGAATGAATGGAGGAAAAAACGGTTGCCGATCAAACGTCAAAGATTCAGATGACTACTAGGTATGAGAGCGTTATTAATGCAGAGTCGCGGGCTTTAGAGTAGTGACGGATTGAACATTCTACTCGCGACGTCAATACAGTGATTACAGAAAAGTAATAAATCATAGCAATTAACAGGGACTTCACCCACGTCAACGTTTCAACAGCAAATCTATTGCAGTCGGCATCCGAATGACACCTTCAAACTATTAACACTTAACAAAAGCATAAGGCTAGGCGTATGAGACGCAGGCGACGCAGTTCACGCTGCGCAGCGCAGAGCAGATTTTGTAAAGTATAGAACTCCTTTAACTACACACGCTGCATCGTAAGGACGCTTCATACTTTACAAAAGCTCTGCGTTGCGCTGCGAGAACTGCGTCCCCTGCGTCTCAGCATACGCCTAGCCTAAGGGCTGATTTAGACGGCGCGCGAACTCGCATGCGATTTTAGTTACATTGCGGACTGTGTATTACGTCCAATTCAACTGATCAATCAAAACCCGCAATGTAATGAAACTCGTATGCGAGTTCTCGCATAGCCTAAATATTCTAAATAATAGTTACCAGCGGGAACAATTTGGAAGACACATGCGTGAATCTGCTTCCCAACGCTGTTGGTGCCGCGGCAGCTCAGCGTGCCGTAATCTCGCTCGCTCTGCGGCTTGTAGCTTAGCTCGCTCGTGCTGCCGTTGGCTGTGCCTAATAATGAAAATAAATATACATTAGGGGACTATCTTAAAGTGACATTCCATTTCCAACTGCAGCTGCAATACTGTTCATTTTACTATGGAAACGCATCGCTGTCACTGTCAATTTCCATAGTATAATGAACAGTATTGCAGCTGCAGTTGGAAATGGAATGTCACTCTTACATACATGACTTATTCTAGCCCGAAGCAATTATTTGTTATAAAAGGACATAAAAGATTCTAGACCTAAAGAGTGGTATCTTACCTATTGCGGTTTTATGTAAGGCACGAGAGGAAAATACATTTTGCTGCTGAGTGGTACTTAATACCTATAACATATTTTTTCACTGTGAGGTGGTGACACCGCGAGGAAAATATTAAATCAAATTCAAATTGACTATATCAATAAAATCCAAACTGCCAGATGTTTCGTAGTTCAAAATGATCGCTTTAAAATCCAAATTTCCAGCTTAGCTGACTTAACATTAATATTTATCTTGTGGTTATAAATCATAGGTGGTTCGCTTTTCATACAAAATTCAATCAAAGCTCATTAAGTAACTACACACTATTAGTACACAAATATTTCCGCATTTATCTTCTTTCGAATATTCGTTTGCGCGAAATTAACAGGAAAACAATGTTTCATACAGAAATCATGCAAAAATCATAGTTAACTTTTCATCAATTTTACGTATGTGTGTGTCACAAATGTCGTGTACAGATACATTTGCGACGTTGCCATACCATTTCCGACGTTGCCGGGCCGACCACGGCTCGAATTTGGAGTGCCGTCATGTTTAGTGCAATTTTGTTGACACTGATATTTGACAGGTAGTTAATTGACCTAAGCGAGAAGTTCGTCAGCTTAGCTAAGAACTATCATGGCGTGTTATGCAAACAGTCGCTTTTTTGCTTGCAAACGGAAGATTCCCGGTTCGATCCCCAGTCATTGTATGCTGGAACATAACTTTTTGTATTTTTGTTACACCTAAATTTCGTATTGATTTTTATTTTTATTTAATTTTTCTTATTATCATAAATCGATTATTAAGTATGGGCTACACGTATTCTTTTATTTTTACAAAGATAATTAGAAATTATACTCTTCCTAATCTCTCTGATTTTTACAATCAGGACATCCTCACTGCAATAAAAACCGGGCAAGTGCGAGTCGGACTCGCGCACGAAGGGTTCCGTGCCATAATGCAAAAAAAAGAAACAAAAAAAAGCAAAAAAAAACGGTCACCCATCCAAGTACTGACCACTCCCGACGTTGCTTAACTTTGGTCAAAAATCACGTTTGTTGTATGGGAGCCCCATTCAAATCTTTATTTTATTCTGTTTTTAGTATTTGTTGTTATAGCGGCAACAGAAATACATCATCTGTGAAAATTTCAACTGTCTAGCTATTACGGTTCGTGAGATACAGCCTGGTGACAGACGGACGGACGGACGGACGGACGGACGGTCCGGACGGACGGACGGATGGACGGACAGCGAAGTCTTAGTAATAGGGTCCCGTTTTACCCTTTGGGTACAGAACCCTAAAAAGAAGTGTATAAAATTTCCTGTGGTTAAAAATAATGGATTTTGTCTATGAATGAAAAACACAATTATTACTATAGTTTGTTTTTTTTAGCATTAGAAATAAGGTAAACAATCTTGACGTGTCTTTTAATTGGAAAACACATTTTAAAAATAAGTTACGGCAAATATGTAACAATTATAAATCTAATACGATCATTTATATTCTTCTGCTTTCATAAGTAATCGTTTTTGATTTTTTTAAAACCTGATAACACTGAGTATGTGGGGGAAGCGCTGCTGGCCTAGCGGAAAGCAATTCGGAGGTCGCGGGTTCTAACCCCGGCTCGTACCAATGATTTTTCGAACTTTTGTACGAAATAGCATTTGATACGTACCTATTTATACACCGATACCTATTTTTCGGTGAAAGAAAACAATGTGAGGAAACCGGACTAATCCAAATAAGTTTACTCTCTGGTTTGGAAGGTCAGGGCAGTCGCTTTCGTAAAAACTAGTGCGCATGCCAATTCTGGGATTAGTTTCCAAGCGGAGATTAATCTGGGAGACCGACCAAAGCTTACAAAACATAAAAACTCAAAAATGCGCGTTTTCTCATAGACCTAGCTAAGAGATCAAACCCCTTATAGCAAATTTCATCGAAATCATTAGAGCCGTTTCTGATACCATCCAAATATATAAATAAATTATTATATCTAATAATTGCTCGTTTAAAGGTAAGATAACACAAAGGAGAAACAAAAAGAAATTACCTACTCGCACCAGTCTTGAACCCCAATCCTCTTGCACGTATTTCCACGAACATACCGTTACGCTATTGCAACCTACTTACGTTGTGTGAAATTGTCTACTACAAGGATCACGGAAACACTGTTTGCATGTGTGAGTAATAGTAGGAAAAAGCGTGACAGCAACACTCCGTCGAATTAAAAACGTGGTTTTTGCACAATGAAGTATTCAATGTTTATTTTAATAGTTCAATATTTACTTAAAGAGTGCGCGAAACATACTTTTAAGTATACAAATACCAAGACCATTTCACAAAAAAATAAAATCTGAAATTTTGCAAAAGTGGTGCCATCTAGCGAGAGTTAAGTTTTGAGTAACCTAGGCGAACCACCTTAAGTGATTGTTACAACTGACACAATAAAGAAAATGCTTCATACCAACATATTATATCACATGTATCTATTATGTTGTTCAAAAAGACCTGAACATGTACAGATATTTGTGAAGACTTTGAAAGGCACAAGTAGACGAGGATACCTCTGTAGGAATAGACGTACCAAACTTGGTAGGCGACACGTCGAGGCTCTCGCCGCTGTTGTTGAACTGCCAGAAGAAGGTGACATCGGGCGGGTTCGCGGTGACTGAACACCGTACCCGTAACGCTTCGTCCATCTGCGCTCCTAGTACTTGGGGCGACGGGTGGGCGCATACTGGGGCGTCTGATCAAGAAAATACATTATTTGTAACGATATTTTTTTTTTATTATTATTATGAATGGGCTTACTCATGGCCACAGACTAGCCATCACAATACAGTCATCATAGTACAGTCATCAGCAATAGTAGCGGATTAAACAACGCACTAAAAGTATCTGCCACCATCTAATACTTTTACAAATATGTAGTTATTTTATAGAGTTCTCTTTTTGTTACTAGCTATTAAGGAATGGTAAGATATAAGGTGTAATAAAATAATGGGAGACTTATTAGACAGTTTTACTACTAGGCAGGGCTTAATTTAGTACCACGGCCGCACAAGCCGCACATATGTATTTAGTTGTGTATATATGTATATATTTGTTGTAGGTAAGTTGCTAATATTATAATTAACTAAGAAACTTTTCGTTTTATTATCATTATAATTTTCTTTTCTTGTTGTTTTATTTACGCTGTTGGTACAGTACGGATGTCTACCGTCTCCAATTCTCCCTCAATTGCTCAAAGGTTAACTGGAAGAGATCCCTTAAAGGGATAAGTTCGCCTTTGTACTAATGACGAATGTTATTTTTCCTGTTTTGTTTTGTTTTGTTTTCTGTACAATAAAGTGTTTTACTACTACTACTACAAGCTTTAGGATAGTTTTCGTTCATGTCGTCTCAGATATGGGTGAATAATTGAATATGCATGATATGCATGGTATCGATGCATTCAGTGTAATTCCCTGAACACAAATATATGAGATGACAAGCGTGAAAGTGGTGGGGGTAGTTGCAGTGACGTCATAAAGTCGGCAGTACACACTTTTTATATTTTCTTTTAAACATACCATGTGGGGTACCAAATGAAAGGGGCTTTGTGAGTAGATCACAAATATACAAACTGTAACTTTACTGCCCATATTTCCACACATGATTAAAACTTTTAGAACGCCATTTCACTGATATATGTTAAATGTCAAAAAGTGTCCCCATCTACTCGAGCATAGGCTAAAGGTATGACTTTAGATGGCGCCGTACATTTGGCATTCCACCTCTATACTAAAGTCTCTTTGCTTGAACGGATGCCTGAATTAACCTTGGATGATAATTATACTACGGAATGTAAAGGTATAGTCTTCTTCAAGAAAATATGTATAGTTTTTGAAAAGAGTAGGTACTGTGCTTTAATAATGTCTTTACACAGTAGGTAAACTCAGCTATAAAACGTTTTGCATAAACTACATCGCCCCGGCAGGTAATAAAAAGAGGTTTAACCTATCGAGCTTGTATAATAACCGAAGCGTATAAAAGGCAACTCTTGTTTAACGAAAGCTAACAAGACCTGTAAAATATAGAACCCAAGTAAATGTATGTTATTTCATAAACTCTCGTATATTTATTTTATTATTATCTCACAAAATAAGCGCAAAAGCATTCCTGTTTCGAGTAGAGTTTTGTAAAAGGAAAATTTCGACGCTCAGATGCATGGCTCGGTTTTCCCAAAGCGACGCGTTTCAATAACAAGAAGGAATGTAATAATTAACACAAAGACAAAGAGAGCCCGAATTCAGTTCGTTAAATCATAACAGAAGTTAGACGATATCATAAATTTTATCGTCCGACTGTTCCCCCCAAAACCGGCGCAGTCGGCGTCGTGATTCATTTATACACTTACAAAACTGCGCTCCCGCCTGCTTTAGATTTTCATTAAACTCTCAAATATTTGCTCACGTTAAAGCAACCCTCCCTAGGATTACTCGGATATGAAAATATATATGTGATTAAGGTAACACCGGCACAGTTTAGCGATCGCGGCGCTAGTAAATCGCAACGAGGTTAAGATTTGTTGAGCAATACAAACAAATGTTCGCGAGCGGTACAAAGTGCGGAAGTGGAACAGACGAAGTGAAGTAACAAATAGCAATGGAACAAAGCGCGCATTTGTCGTCGTTCAGATGGTCGTGCGCGGTGACGTTGACGGCGTAAATCTTCGCGGCTCCTACGCCCAATGATTGATGCTCACTCCCACGCTCCCGCCGACACTCGGTTCACTCCGCGCCCTAATAGAACTTGCCCTGTTTGTTGCCACATTGATCAGAACTGCCAGTAAATTAATACCAAAGGATAATAGAGCTCGATATTGATTGATGGACTTGCGAGATAGTTCAATATCAACTTGTAAGCCAAAACTTGCCTAAGGTGCTAATACTAAGTTAGCATGAAATAGGTTAGCGAGGCCCTTGAAAGTGTCGTTTTGAATTTAAATTGATAGGTAGCGAACCATTTGGGACCGTGTTGGTCGGTTTAGTAAGTAGAGGCCAGCGCAGCGGGACAGGATCAATTACTCCTGTTTAGCGAAAGTCGAATTATTCGTATCTCAATATATTCTCCTTTCAACCCGTTGACTGTAACTAATCATTGTTTGGATCTCTTCGAGAATGATTGATACTGCAGAAGGCGAAAGATTTAAGACCCGGTTTAAGATGGAACGGAATTTATTAACACTCTGTTGACAATAGGGAACAAACTCCAATTTTGATCGGAAAAGTAATCTTTGTCTCAATTTACTTATCGGAGACTTAATTTTTAGGGTTCTTCCGGGTTTTGCGCAGTAAATCCCTATTGTTGTCGCTACGTTGTTCGTCAGTCTGTCAAGATCTTGAGTTCTTACCATAAATACTGACAATAACAATAATTTGCATCTTCTACGGCGACATTCCACTAGTTCACATCTTGTTCACCATATGGCGGCTCTAGTTGAAGTCGTAACTAATAAATAATTGATTTGAATAACTGTACAATAGTTTCTTTGTATTATGGCGGCCATGACACAAGATTAGTGATATCACGACCTGCTAAATAACTAAGTAGAATTGCGTCCCATTATATATTGCTACTACTACACCGGTTTACAAGCTTAGACATTTTATTAAAACCAAATATTAATATTATTAAATGCATTAATCTTCAAACGAAGATTTTAATCGTATTATTATAAAATTTATTAGGAAAAGGAGAAAGATTTGTACTTAATTGCTAAAATGATTCTGGGTATTCGGACTTGCTTCGTTGATTTTATTTCTACCTCATTATTGTTTGAAACTTAGGATGCTTCCTGAAATTAATCGCTTGCATTAAGACGGAAAGTTACTCGGTTTAACTTAATGAGATGTAAACATTGCACTAATCTATCTATCTTGGCGTAGCATGGCTATTTTGATAAACTTAAAATTATTTAGGTACACACTTAGCTAACTGCCGGATTCGAACTTTAAGATACGTCAATTAATAGATCTGCAAACGATATGGATTAGATATGTCAGTGTCAAAAGTGACGTATTTGTTTGAAGAAACGTCACATTTGACACTGACATATCTAATCCATATCGTTTCTAGATCTATTAATTGACGTATATTAAAGTTAGAATCGGGCCGTAAGTGTCGTTTCATCTCACACTTACCTACTTGTATTGGTGCGCGCGAGATACGAAGTGCAAATCGTGTCAAGGTCGTATAATAGCAATAAAAAAAAATAGATTTTCATGAATACTGAAAAAAATACTGAACTGAATATTGTTCAGCTTACGTGTAGTGGTTAAGCCATGAAAAGGTTATACAGGGTTACTTTTTTACCAGTACAATAAATCAACATACGTAATTGTTGCCAAAAATAAAAAATACCAGCATTCTTTGTTAAGTACTATTTGGGAACAAAAAAACAAAAATACCAATGCCCGAACTTATCCGCTAAAGTACTAGAAAATGTGGATGCCTTATGCATCAATTAGCAAACGCACGAACTGGCAACTGTTTGTTTACGTCATCGCGCGCGATTTAGCGAGCGGCTTAGTGCAACCAGAAGTTACTAAATTGGTGAAGGATAAATTAATTGATGCGAAATAAAAAAAAAATATTTGTGCAATGTGATCTATTATGTGGTACCAATGATGTGGTAAAATTTATTGTACCGGTAAAAAAGTAACCCTGTATAAGGACTTATATCCGTGTACAAATATAAGAAAATTTTGATGATTCCTCTACAAAAGTTAGGTTAATGTCCTCGTGTCCTCAAAAGTTGCAGGATATCTATGCAAGTTGGGAAAATCGAATTCAATATACGTGGCGGTCCTGGCAGCGTTCCAATATAGAGAAAGTTAGCGATGTCTTTATATACGTTGTTTGCGACATTTCGCAGTATTTTCAGAAATATTTTAATGTTTGCGGTTTTATATAACAGTTGCTGCAAAAATGCTATAGGTAATTATTAACAAGAACTTGGTCATTTGTGATACTTTATACTTAAAATACACACCACAAAATGATGACAATCCTAACATTTTAAACTTGATAACACGTAAAGTACCTAGTCAAAATTTAATATATAGGTAGTGGTTTTAACTAACTAGCAACTCCAGCAGAGCATGTCATTAATACTACTGAAAAGCATCAGGCAACCGATAGTTTTATTTAACATTCATATATGTTTCTAAATCAAAAAACGCTGGTGGCCTAACGGTGAGAGCGTGCGACTTGCAATCTGGAGGTCGCGGGTTCAAACCCCGGCTCGTACCAATGAGTTTTTCGGAACTTATGTACGAAATATCATTTGATATTTACCAGTCGCTTTTTGGTGAAGGAAAACATCGTGAGGAAACCGGACTAATCCCAAGAAGGTCTAGTTTACCCTCTGGGTTGGAAGGTCAGATGGCAGTCGGTTTCGTAAAAACTAGTGCTTACGTCAAATCATGGGATTAGTTGTCAAGCGGACCCCAGGCACTCATGAGCCGTGGCGAACGCGAGGAAGAGAAAGATGTTTCTAAATCAAAATATTTAATTAGATAGCGGTATCCGGTAAAAAATACTGGAACGTGGGTATAATTTTGACATTGTTAAGATACGACTTTGACACGGCTCGCAGGGCATCTCACGCGCACCAATTTCACACTAAAATCAACTTTCTCACAGAAATATGAAACCAACAGTCGTATGTTTTAAGCTCTGCTCACACTGTATGCTAAGATGCGTTGGCTGGCTGGGCGTCTCGCCGAGCGAGTTGGCGGCACGACAGTTGTAGTCGCCGCCGTGGTCGCGCGTCACCTTCTGCAGGACCAGAGATTTGGTGCTAACGATCACGCCCGATGTTAGGTTGTGGACCACTGGCTTGTCCTGGGAAAAATCAGTAAATCATTATCTTTGGGATTGACCATATTCATAATCCGCTCAAAATATTCTAATGGTGGTGATTGGTACGGTATGGTAATGGTTCTCAAAGGGATAAGTTCGCCTTTGTACTTCTTGCTAATTGTATGTTATTTTTAATATGTCTTTTTGTACAATAAAGAGTTTACTACTACTACTACTACTACTACTACTACTACTACTACTAATGGTAACATTCCATTTCTAACCGCAGCTGCACTACCGGTACTGAACGCGTCGCTGTCATTCTCAATTTCCATAGTAAAATGAACAGTAGTGCAGCTGTCGTTGGAAATGGACTGTCACCTTAACGCACCGTAAACGCAGTGATTTGATTTTACTGCTACTGACCAAAAAAATTGTTAGATTGAGAATTGACTCGTAGGTATCCGTTCTTTGAAGGCTTTTGGACTTGCACTATGTAAAGACATTTGAGTATTTAGAGCAGCCGGTTGAGTTAATTAGTTTTGTTGCCATACACTTTTGCGGCTGATGGTACCACAAAGAGATACCGATGGACAACCGCCTAGCACATACTTAATGCGTGAGTTAGTTACTTAAGGTAAAAGGCGTTAAAAACAACTCACATTATGATACCAGGATATCCTATGCTCCCTCGGGTTGGCGCGGACGGAACACTCAAAGTAGACGTCATCCCCCTCCTTGATATCGTGGGGGTTGAGCGTGCTGCCGAGAGACAGCGAGACCACAGGAGGATCTGTTGGACAAAAACAGTTGAATAAGGTGTCTTCTGGCTCCTCTACACGCTGGGCCATCATATTGGCTCACTAAGATGGGCCAACGTGTGGAGAGCGCAGTGGTGTCGGATGGTTTATAAGCGGGATGGCGATGAGATGGCCTCGGTGTCGGTTATTCGTTGTACATAAAAGGTTTAGCCAGCGTTGGCAAGACGTATCTACACGTGGCCCATTCCAGAACTATATCGTGTTTGCGTTTCAACCATCGCATGGCCATCTCGCTGGTTCAGCGCTGGGCTATCGTGTAGAGCAAAGTGTAGAGTAACCAATACAATAAAAGAACAAATCGTTAACATTTTGACGTATTTAAGCAAATTCACTTAATACGTAAATATATTAATGATGGTTTTATTGTTTTTTTTACTATTAATCGTATAGAATTGTGGAAAAATCTCCATTGTAGGTACCTACGAGATACGTGCGGCGCTCGTATACATATTTTTATATTTGGAGCTGATTTTCTTACTAGAAATACTCGTGATTTAGTATTTTCTCCTTATGTATAATATTGTTATGAAGTGCCGCGGGAAATCTCACAAACCGGCACAAGCGTTTCATTTGCCAGAAACTTAAGATTAAGAAGATTCATTATAACTTCAAAGACAATTTCTGTTCCAAGATTTAATTCATTATTTTCAGCAGACTAAGTTTTGGACATTCAGTTATTCAGGAGTGTGAAATTATTCATGCATATTATGCCTCACTTATCTTATTAATCTAAGATAATTATTAGAAAATTATATGCAAAAGTTTGGTTTTACGCTTGTGCTTAAAATAATTGAAGTGTGCAACATTTAATTTTCATAAGTGCGAATGAGGCATACTATAAAACGTCACCACTTTTGAGCTTCATACTCATAGAAGCCGCTAGCGGCCGCTTGAATGTACCAAAACGTAAGAGCGGACTGGAAAATACGAAAAGATTAAGCCTGGCTAATAGGTACTAGTTGTATTTTAATTGTTATTTTATTACATGATGTAATGATCAAATTCAAATATTTTATAAGACAGTGTGACATTTTTTTAGGATTGCATCAAGGCTACGGAAGACCAGCGTTGGCCCATCAAGGCTAACACCATGCCGAGTCGGGACCATTTCGTGGCTGACTTGTTCTGTTATGTAATGATATGTGTTGTAATGTTGAGTGTAAGTATTTTTTTTTGTTCCTCTTTTATTTTTTTGTCTGTTACCTATTTTTTATGCCACGAATAAACTATTTCTATTTCTTAAACCTCTCCAGGGCTTTTCGGAGTTGATTAAATGACAAAATTCTCTACAAAATTATATGCGTCTCTGATTTCAGTTATACAACAATGACAAGATTATGATGTGTTCGTGAAGTTTAATGGTCTATCTAAATATGTTCAGAAAACTTACTTATGTAAATAATAAGATATTGGTTATGTTCATATTGTGGGTCTAAGTAAACATAAAGACGACAACGGTCAACAAAAAAAAACCGGGCAAGTGCGAGTCGGACTCGCGCACGAAGGGTTCCGTGCCATAATGCAAAAAAAAAAACAAAAAAAGCAACAAAAAAAACGGTCACCCATCCAAGTACTGACCACTCCCGACGTTGCTTAACTTTGGTCAAAAATCACGTTTGTTGTATGGGAGCCATTTAAATCTTTATTTTATTCTGTTTTTAGTATTTGTTGTTATAGCGGCAACAGAAATACATCATCTGTGAAAATTTCAACTGTCTAGCTATCACGGTTCGTGAGATACAGCCTGGTGACAGACGGACGGACGGACGGACGGACGGACGGACGGACAGCGAAGTCTTAGTAATAGGGTCCCGTTTTACCCTTTGGGTACGGAATCCTAAAAGTCGTCACGTGTAGGAAACGTATCAGACGTAATCGTCTGATACGTTTTCTGAAAAGAACTTTTCTAAGGCTACGTAAACTTTATAGGTTGTTATTTGTGTAAATAAGCCAGCGAAATCGGTTTTTACTGCGATTAGGTAATGATTTTACGTCCCAAGTTTGCAATAGGAGCATTTCACAAGTTTGACTAGAAGCAGGGGTGCGAAACTCCTGACTTCGGTCAAACTCGGCTCCGCTCGGCTCAGCATTGCTCCGAGCAATTATTAGGGTTGGCACCACTTGACTTCCCTTTGTGTGCACGGCCACAGATAAGATAATCACTTGATTTTTGACAACCCTAAATGGCCCAAAGGGATAGTGCCATATATTAGAAAGGGACAGCATGATTCGACCTTAAACCGCTGTCAAACTACGTTTTTGTAGGAAGTTTCCTTTCTGTACGATAGTACTATTAATTATTCTGTGCTAAAAGTCCCGTACAAACGATAGTACGAGTAGGTACGTTGCGCAATAAGGAAGGAATTACCGAAATTGTTATCGAGACTCATATTAAAGTCAACGTTCTTCATTACCCTAGTGATGAAAAAAATAAGTGTTTCGTCTATTTTAGTCTGTTTAGATACTTCTTAAATAAATAATCCCTTGTTCAAATCTTAGGGTGCTTTCTCGATACAATTGTACAATTACTAGCTGTTGCCCGCGACTTCGTCCGCGTGGAATCTTATCTTCAACATTTTACATCTTTAGTACCTATAATTTTCATATCCAAGCAATGTTGAAATTAAGTACTTTTCTTTTTTAGCAAGTTGTATGAAGTTTTAAGTCTAGTGGATTTTGATGTTGGTTGCTGAAATTACTTTTTTTGTATTCTCATAATAGGTACCTATGCCCTTATACAAAGATTCAAGTTCGGCACTCACAAAATATCTGATCTCCATACAAACTTTCAACCCCTTTCTCACCACCTTGGGGGATGATTTTCAAAACTACTTGAATTAGTTTTCATGTTTATTTATTTTAATACCTTTTTTGCAAAAAGTTCAAGTTCCTAGCTTAAAATTAAATTTACACCCCAAGACCCCTTCATTTCATCCCCTTTTTAACCCCCTTAGGGCTTGAATTTCCAAAAACGTTGCAATTACTTTTTTTGTAATCGGCTAATATGTCTTTCTAAGAAGTTTCAAAGCATTTGTAATGGATTCAAACTTTGAACCCCATTTTAACCCTGCTAGGGGATGAATTTTACAAATCGCTGAAATCACTTTTATTGTCATCTGATAATATCCCCAAATACAAAGATTCAAGTCCCGCGCTCGAAATTTTTTTTGATATCCATACAAACTTTCAACCCCTTTTTCACCACCTTGGGGGATGAATTTTCTAAAACGCTGAAATCAGTTTTCTTGTATTTGAATTTGATACTTTTTTACAAAGTTTCAAGTTCCTAGCTTAAAATAAAATTTGCACCCGAAGACGAACTTTCATCCCCTTTTTAACCCCCTTAGGGGTTGAATTTCCAAAAACTTTGCAATCACTTTTTTTTGTAATCGTCTATTATGCCTTTCTAAGAAGTTTCAAAGCATTTGTAATGTATTAAAATTTTCAACCCCTTTTTAACCCTGTTAGGGGATGAATTTTACAAAACGCTGAAATTACTTTTCCTGTCTTCTAATAATATCCCTAAATACAAAGAGTCAAGTCCACCACTCGAAATTTTTTTTGATATCCATACAAACTTTCAACCCCTTTTTCACCACCTCAGGGGATGAATTTTCAAAAACGCTGAAATTAGTTTTCTTGTATTTTAATAATATATCTTTTTACGAAGTTTCAGATTCCTAGCTTAAAAGAAAACTTTAACCCCATACAAACTTTCATCCCCTTTTTAACCCCCTTAGAGGTTGAATTTCTCAAAATCGCTTCTTATCTCTTGTACATTTTATAAATGCAATCTGGTGTGCAAATTTCAACTTTCTGGCTTTTGTAGTTTCGGCTCTGCGTTGATGAATCAGTCAGTCAGTCAGTCAGTCAGGACACTTGCATTTATATATATAGATAGACTAGCTGTTGCCCGCGACTTCGTCCGCGTGGAATCTTATTTTCAACATTTTACATCTTTAGTGCCTATAATTTTCATATCCAAGCAATGTTGAAATTAAGTACTTTTCTGTTTTAGCAAGTTGTATGAAGTTTTAAGTCAAGTGGATTTTGATGTTGGTTGCTGAAATTACTTTTGTATTCTCATAATAGGTACCTATGCCCTTATACAAAGATTCAAGTTCCGCACTTACAAAATATCTGATCTCCATACAAACTTTCAACCCCTTTCTCACCACCTTGGGGGTTGATTTTTAAATGCAAAAATGTAAAAAGTTCAAGTTCCTAGCTTAAAATTAAATTTACACTCCAAGACGAACTTTCATCCCTTTTTAACCCCCTTAGGGGTTGAATTTCCAAAAACGTTGCAATTACTTCTTTTTGTAATCGGCTATTATGTCTTTCTAAGAAGTTTCAAAGCATTTGTAATGGATTCTAACTTTCAACCCCTTTTTAACCCTGTTAGGGGATGAATTTTACAAAACGCTGAAATTACTTTTCCTGCCTTCAAATAATATCCCGAAATACAAAGATTCAAGTCCACCACTCGAAATTTTTTTTGATATCCATACAAACTTTCAACCCCTTTTTCACTACCTTAGGGGATGAATTTTCAGAAACGCTGAAATTAGTTTTCTTGTATTTTAATAATATATCTTTTTACGAAGTTTCAAATTCCTAGCTCAAAAGAAAACTTTAACCCCATACAAATTTTCATCACCTTTTTAACCCTGTTAGGGGATGAATTTTACAAAACACTGAAATTACTTTTCTTGTCTTCTAAATCCGTACAAACTTTCAACCCCTTTTTAACCCTGTTAGGGGATGAATTTTGCCTTTAAATAATATCCAGAAATACAAAGATTCAAGTCCACCACTCGAAATTTTTTTTGATGTCCATACAAACTTTTAACCCCTTTTTCACTACCTTAGGGGATGAATTTTCAAAAACGCTGAAATTAGTTTTCTTGTATTTTAATAATATATCTTTTTACGAAGTTTCAAATTCCTAGCTCAAAAGAAAACTTTAACCCCATACAAACTTTCATCCCCTTTTTAACCCTGTTAGGGGATGAATTTTACAAAACGCTGAAATTACTTTTCCTGTCTTCTAATAATATCCCTAAATACAAAGATTCAAGTCCACCACTCGAAAAAATTTTTGATATCCGTACAAACTTTCAACCCCTTTTTCACCACCTTAGGGGATGAATTTTTTAAAACGCTGAAATTAGTTTTCTTGTATTTGAATTTAATACTTTTTCACAAAGTTTCAAGTTCCTAGCTTAAAATAAAATTTGCACCCGAAGACGAACTTTCATCCCCTTTTTAACCCCCTTAGGGGCTGAATTTCCAAAAACGTTGCAATCACTTTTTTTTGTAATCGGCTATTATGCCTTTCTAAGAAGTTTCAAAGCATTTGTAATGGATTAAAATTTTCAACCCCTTTTTAACCCTGTTAGGGGATGAATTTTACAAAACGCTGAAATTACTTTTCCTGTCTTCTAATAATATCCCTAAATACAAAGAGTCAAGTCCACCACTCGAAAATTTTTTTGATATCCATACAAACTTTCAACCCCTTTTTCACCATCTTAGGGGATGAGTTTTCAAAAACGCTGAAATTAGTTTTCTTGTATTTTAATAATATGTCTTTTTACGAAGTTTCAAATTTCTAGCTTAAAAGAAAACATTAACCCCATACAAACTTTCATCCCCTTTTTAACCCCCTTAGGGGTTGAATTTCTCAAAATCGCTTCTTATCTCTTGTACACTTTATAAATGCAATCTGGTGTGCAAATTTCAACTTTCTGGCTTTTGTAGTTTCGGCTCTGCGTTGATGAATCAGTCAGTCAGTCAGTCAGGACACTTGCATTTATATATATAGATAGATAGATAGATAGATAGAAGATAGATAAATGAAAAACAATTAACGTCCGTTCCTTTGCGTTTAACCGAAGCTTCTTTAACTTTTCCCCGTGAGTCCTTTAATCGCAAACGCAGAATAAAACATGAAAGGATAGTGTGGTAATTACCGACCGAGGCGCTGAATGAAGGCGGCTGAAAGCGTTTGTTTGCGTCTCTTAAAGTGCAAAGGCACGGCGCGATTCGGGAAATGAATTAGATATTAACTAGATACGATATAGTAAAGATATGTGATGTCTCACGAGTAAAGGTACCTAATGGCAGTTGGCGCTTACGCTATTATTAACGCCGCTCCAATATTATTGCGGCGTTATGCGACGTAGGCGCCGGCCGCCATAAGGTACCCTTTTCCGTGGAACGTCACATGTCTCCACTATTTCACACCTAGTGAATTTCTAATTCATTTCCCGAATCGCGGCGCCAGCCGTCATAAGGTACCTTTTGCAGTGGAACGTCACATATCTTTACTATTTCATATCTAGTGAGTCTCTAATTCATTTCCCGAATCGAGCCGGCAGTTCAGGTGAACACTTATCTGCGGAAGCGGTGACATTTTATTGGCCATTACCGACCTATAACGACGCCGCCCGAAGCGTCGCGACAAATAAACATTTGCGATTCCTGCTTAAATTGTTGCCAAAACGGTTCGCGCCGGGAATTCCCGCTCTAAATGTGTTACGGTTCGTCGGGCAGAAGAAAATGGGATTTATTTATATTTGGAAATTAATTTCCTTAGTCGTAATAGCTGGCGTGTTCCGTTGTGTCCGAAGTAGAGATCACAAGTTATTATTTGGTAGTTGTAGCATATGACTTCACGCGTCACTCATATTCATACTACAGCAGATGTACAGTCAAGTATAATATTAGTATAAAAAGCTAACGATATTGCCGAGGGACCTCAAGAGCAAAATTTTAGTCAAAAGACTATTTTCCGAGTAATTTAGATAAAAGTTATAAACCATCGTGATGCCCCCTCTTAAAAGTTTTTATCACTTAGGCTTCAATCTAAGCTCCAAATATGATCCTTCAAAAAATCTTGAGAATATTGATATATTTACACAGGCTGTAGACACAACGTAGCTACTGCAACTGTAGCTATAATATGTGTTATTCATTGTATCTTCCTACCTACAAAATAAATCTCACAATGCTATATCTAACGGGCGGTAATCCACTGTTTAAATTGACCGTCCCGTAGAATTCTTTCGTCAACTTTTACTAATGAGATAAAACAGATGTAAGGAAAACGGCAGCTGCGATAAGCTACGCTTCGAAATATTTAAATGAACCGGAAAAGCGGGTGATAGATAATTAGAAAATTGAATCGAGAAAAATACGTAAATGGTTTTCCTGCTAATGATTTTATATTTATACAACCGTGGGGAAATTACGAAGGTAAGGTAATACAAATATCCTTTTTAACTTCGTATAAATATATATACGGCCCTGACACTATCATGGATACTGACATTACTTTGACGGAATGACGTTTTTAGTGATAGTGTAGGGAGTCATGAAGGAATGACGGCAAGTAATGAAGTTTATTTTAATAATTTCCGTCAGTATTGGAGTTATGTCAAAGTAATGGTACTAGAAATGACATTACTACTACTGACAGTGAATTGATTAGAATGATGCAATCAGAAATGACAGAAAGAATGATGGACGATAATGAAGTTATTAAACATTTTTAATATTTTTGAAAAAATGTCAAAATAATGAAATTATACTGATAGTGAGTGGAGCGCATCATAAGATTTTTTATAGTGAAAAGCTTAGATAAGTATATATTTTTACTAGAAATCGTTGTTTGTCAATATTATGGTTATAGGATACAATATAATTTATTTTTAGAAAAACATACGTAGGTTAAGTATTTATAAATATATGTACATTTTAATAGTGAACTGTATAAGTAATTTATTTTAGTTTTCTCTTTATACCAAGTTTCGTTTCTGCACCAATTTTCTAAGTTTCAGTTGACCCATTAGTTTACTAGTGGAGAATGCGTTAAGGCATTAAGCCCGTCATTTGTTGTGCAATAAAGTTTCAATGAATAAATAAACATGTCGATTATTTTGCTGAATAAAAAAGTTTGTTCCCAAATTTTAGGACGTCCAATTAAATGCCCTAGACAGCCAGACAAGGACCAATTAAGTTCTGACTTCATTTAGGCCCTATTCAGGCTTCAATTATTCTAATAAAGTATTTAGGGCCGACTTTGAGCTGTATACAGGATAAATCTCGAGCACGGATGGCTAGAGTAGCCGCTGTACAGTCGCCATCAGATGTATCGGAGCGGCCAAGGTGTTCACAATATCTGAACACGCACTCTAACGCCTTGACAATAAAGGCGTGCTCAGATATTTGTGAGCACCTTGGCCGCTCCGATATATCTGATGGCGACTGTACATGAAAAAATATTATACCTATTCATAATGAAAACATTAACAGCATGAAATAGTGAATAAATTCAGGAGTTACTTTGCGGAAATCCATACTAATAAAAACCAAAATATTCAACTGACAGCATCGCTCATGACTGATCATTTATTGGACCTTTTGATTTTGTAATAAGGTTCATGAAATATATAAAAAATAAATGTATAGTTAGCATCAATAGTAGGGGATCAGATGATGTGTCAAACGTGTAGCATGTACTTACATATATTTCTTAAATTATATTTATTTTACTTTACGGTTAACTCGTGTTTTTTTACTTAAAATTACGGCCCGGTTCGAACTTTAAGATACGTCAGTTAGACCTAGAAATTATATGAATTAGATATGTCAGTGTCAAATCTGACGTTTCTTCAAACGAAATCGTCACTTTTGACACATATTTTGAAGAACCCAGAGCCATTAATGATTCATTAAAAGCTATTATTTTCATTTTTAGGTTCATATATTAGTTACACGAACTAGAAGCTGTGGACAAATACTAGAGTTGACCAAGAAAAGTCTGCAGCGATTTTGATAGCCCACGCAGTGCAAGTGTTACTTTAAACGTCAAAATTATGACGTATAAATAACACTTGCACTGCGTGGGCTATCAAAATCGCTGCAGACTTTTCTTGGTCTAACTCTAAGAGGTTACAAGTAATGGACATTGTTCCGAACAAATCGAACAGCGGTCCCTCTAAGACGGACAAAGCCAAATTAATCCTACAAGCCGAGTGACGACCGGAGTCTGTGTAAGCTCCGTCTGTTCTTGACCTACATTTTAGTATACAGGGTGAAATCTTAGGCGTGATTTTAATTAATAACATAAAAAATATTGAGGAAAGTTAAGAGTCATACGAACCCCGCCGCCAAAAAGCCGCTCCCGTGCAATCGAAATTACGCTCTCCTATTAAAGCCAAATGCTTATTTTTCATAAACATTATACTATAATGTACATAACGATTTTAGCAACGAAAACTACAATCATTATAGTTTTCGGAAAAATACAATCAGAAATAAATCTGTGATATATCTATAAATGTGATCTGAGAGCCAAGTTCAATATTAAGAATATGTGTCGTTGTTGACCCGCCGACAAAAGAATTGAGATCGATATGGATGCCAAGTTCTGTTCTGTGTAGAAAATCCTGAAATTATAAACGATTTGACTTTCTTTTTCGCGATTTCGGGGTTGGTCCTATAGTTAAAGTTGCTCAGTATAATCCCAAATCCTCCCTGGCAACGGGAATGCAGTTTTTTTAAGTCACCCTGTCTAATTATATATTTGTCCGTGCATACAATGTACCTACGACTCACTTATTTGAAATGTCAATGCCCATTTCTATTATTGAATCTAATAGCAAACTGGCTGTTTCCAGCTACAAGCAATTTTTGTTTCCAAGAGTTCATAATCCAATTTCACCCCTAACGCCCAAAAGCAAATTGCCCGCTGATTGCTTTATAATTTTGACAATCAACTGCCTAACTCCGTGAGCGTAACGGAATTAGCGTTACTTCTCAATCTGGGAACATAGACTTCCTCCTGTAGACTAGACTATGAAGCAATTTAGAAAGTCACTGTCATCAAACTTACGGCGCGATACGGGAAACGAATTAGACATTTCACTAGATATGAAACAATAAAGATATGTGACGTTCCACGGCAAAAGGTACCATTATTACCCCGGCTGAATATTGCAATTGGAGCGGCGTTAATAATAGCGTAAGCGCCAGCCGCCTTAAGGTACCTTTTGCCGTAGGAATTGACTTTAGAATAGCAAGCAAGGTGAGGGCGAGTCATAAATGCTTTGTCTAGTATATAAGCGATCTGTGCTTGGTCGCATCATTCTAGGAACGAATATTGCGGAGTAAGAGATAAAGGGGCGCGGGCCCGAACAGTTAGCACATCCGTAAGGTCGTTAACTTTAATTATCATTGCTACTTAGCACTTGCTCAGCGCTTCTGCCGCATACGACACTTCCCAAGCTACTGTTTAAACCGAAAATGACGTATATCCTTAAATCTCACAGTAACTTATAGTCTTTTATCTTCAACTGCAGTTTTGTGCTAAAATTAGCTCCCTCTCAGAACTCTTCCGCTTATAAAGCGACAATTATTTTTATGTGACCCGATATTCTTTTATGCTGATAAAAACTTGACGCTGCAATATAGAAAACGTGGCAAAATTTATAAAACTATTTCTCTTTTATTGCCGTACCGTGATCGCTTCCTTGAATACCAGGAAACTATGCAATAACTTGGAAACGTAGACAAAGAAATGCTAGTGCCGTATTCGAACTTGAAGATATTCACAAGAGACGACACGCACTAGATCCATTCTAGATACGTTATAGTTTAGATATCAACTAGTTCTCTTTTGCAGCGCAATTCGGGCAACTAATGTCACTTTTACGTTAGATAGAGTAAGATATCTATTAGATGTGAATTGGATCTCTAAGTCATATCCTGTGGAAATCGTTCAAGAGTATATCCAGAATCGCGCAAATATCAAATTTGACAGCTTAGATCTTATGTTAGAAACATATCGTTATCGTATCATGGTGATGTCTAAAATATGTCTAATAGAGGTCTATTTCAAAATCCGAATCGGTCCCCAAGTCATAAAGAGTGCGAGCGGAACTATGTCGAGTACCGTTGCATATCACCACGAACCGAAAACGTCGAGCGATGCGAAGATAGACAAAAGGGTGGGAATGTACGTTGAAAGGGTGGTCGGAAGTGGATGCGGACAAGAAAAAAGGGACCTTTGTCCGGCGGATACAATAGGCTGAGAAATATATACCCCACCTAACGTTTAATATCATTACTTCTTGTCTTTTTAGGGATGTCGCCGAGAAATATGTACATTTCCCTTTCGTACGAGTAATCTGGTGGGCGTCGCTTTGCGTCTTTTACGTCAACATACAATTGAGATCTAACATTTCAAGGTTTCATCTTAGGTATCGTTGGTAAAAGCTACGCATATGTAAACACTTCAAGTAAGAATTGTTTATTAAATGTTTCATTTTAAATTACTAGGCAATAATACATTTTATTTCATTAACATTTTTTTCAATCACTAATTTTTAAATCGCGAGACTCATACTAGGTTTTAGAGTTTCGTACCCGAAGGGTAAAAAAAAAACCGGGCAAGTGCGAGTCGGACTCGCGCACGAAGGGTTCCGTACCATAATGAAAAAAAAAACAAAAAAAAAACAAAAAAAAACGGTCACCCATCCAAGTACTGACCACTCCCGACGTTGCTTAACTTTGGTCAAAAATCACGTTTGTTGTATGGGAGCCCCATTTAAATCTTTATTTTATTCTGCTTTTAGTATTTGTTGTTATAGCGGCAACAGAAATACATCATCTGTGAAAATTTCAACTGTCTAGCTATCACGATTCGTGAGATACAGCCTGGTGACAGACGGACGGACGGACGGACGGACGGACGGACGGACAGCGAAGTCTTAATAATAGGGTCCCGTTTTACCCTTTGGGTACGGAACCCTAAAAACGGGACCCTATTGCTAAGACTCCTCTGTCTGTCTGTCACCAGGCTGTGCCTCATGGACCTTGATAGCTAGACAGTTGAAATTTTCACAGATGATGTATTTCTGTTGCCGCTATAATAACAAATACTAAAAACAGAATAAATTAAATATTTAAGTGGGGCTCCCATACAACAAACGTGATGCCTATTAATTACTTAACTACATATTAAAACTTTAAATAATAATAAAAATAATTCTTCACCGCATTAATTTAAATTTTTATGTAAATTAATGTAAAGACATCATAAGATTGAGGTCAAAAGTACAACACAATCTAAAATAAACCAAAATAAACATTGAAAAGAAATAGGTCGTATTACATATTAATTAGGTAACCACACAAAACTTTAAATAAATATGGAAACGTCAACGTATATTTAATTACTTTAATTAGATCAAAGAACAGGGTATGTTCCGGTCCGATACCTCAGTAATTAGATAAGTATTAGACGATACAAAAATATGTACTTACGACTCCATTTCGGTGGATATTCTCCAAATTATAGTCTTACGAAGTACAAAATGTGGACTTACTCCCAATTATAACTGATTAGGAAATAATGTGATAGGGTTAGTGAGCTATTTAAAGAACAGTTTAAATGACCTAGTAAAAAATAAGGGTGAGAATTAAAACACCGCTGACAGCCTGTAGTTCCCATGAAAGTTACCGTTTGATAATATTGGGGCATTATGTATGAAAAGGGACCTTATTGTCGATGGCGCTTACGCTGCACAGCGTCACACGGCATTGTGTTTATATCGGAGCATCGTTAATAACGGCGTAAACGCCATCGACAATAAGGTCCCTTTTCATAGGTAACGTCACATATTAACATTTTACAACCCTCATAAATTGTTGCAAAGAATTTGTTAGGCCGCATCCTCTTTTCTTAAGAGCCTCGGAAAAGTACAATAAAAACAGAACCTCATAAGCTCATGCTTTTTAGGGTTCCGTACCCAAAGGGTAAAAACGCGGGATACTAAGACTCCACTGTTCGTCTGTCTGTCTGTCCGTCTGTGTGTCTGTCTGTCTGTCCGTCTGTCTGTCCGTCTGTTTGTCTGTCACAGTTGAAATTTTCACATATGACGTATTTGTTGCCGCTGTAACAACAAATGTGGGCGAGTCCGACTTGTACTTTTCTGGGGTTTTTTTATTTTTACAATATAGTTTTTTTGGACAATACATGTACTACTGCAAAATATATGTAGACGACCGGTCTGGCCTAGTGGGTAGTGACCCTGCCTATAAAGCCGATGGTCCCGGGTTCGAATCCTGGTAAGGGCATTTATTTGTATGATGATACATATATTTTGTTCCTGGGTCATGGTTGTTTTCTACGTATTTAAGTATTTATATATTATATATATCGTTGTCTGAGCACCCACAACACAAGCTTTCTTGAGCTTACCGTGGGGCTTAGTCAATTTGTGTAAAAATGTCCAACAATATTTATTTATTTATAAAAAAAAATTAAAAATAAGTGATTATCATTGGACGGATGCTGCAGTTAATCGGGAGGATTGGAAGTCTAGGGGGGAGGCCTTTGGCCAGCAGTGGGACACCTTAAAAAAATTAGCTATCCTTAAACACTATAAGTACCAAAAAATATATGACATCTGAGTGCCATAACGTACGGTGCCATAAAATCAAGTCCTGATTTTGCACATCATGACATTTATCAGCTAGAAACACATGCGATACCACGCATAAATGGAATCGTCCATGCAGTGCATATACTATGAATCCTCTAGACCGAGTTTAGAGCAATTATTTCATGCAACCGATGATGCCAAAATGCGGGGGTGCGCGGGACGAGGTGAGCGAAGTACCGTGCCGTGATTGGTCCGTTCAAAGACACAGACGTCCCACAAAGACACTTTCGACTCGAACATGGAGTAAAATTACCGTATGCGTGGCAGAGGGGGTAGCGCGACTATGCTCAGTCTGGAGGATGTTTTGTCTCTGATGCAGTGGCATGGTACAAATGAATTTCGTTTGTGAATTTGGTCCCTGCCAGAGTCAAAGGCAGTATCAAAGCTAGATGCAAACTAACAATGACATGTTGTTTACAGCGAGGTATTTGTAGGCTGGTAGTAGCCCTACATACACTGCCAAGAGAAGCTTTATGAAACGTTTACGAAAGGCCACGGGGTCACCGCGCAAAAGGTCGACATGAACTACACCACATTTAATTGTACAATACTGCCTACGGGCCCGCTCGAATTTTGAAATAGATATCTATTAGATATCTTTTAGACATCACCAAGATACGATAACGACATGTTTAAGATCTAACCTGTCAAATTTGACTTTTGCGCGATTCTGGAGATACTCGTGAACGATTTCCATAGGATGTGACTTAGAGATCCAATTCACATCTAATAGATATGCGTTGACAGCCTTGCACAGTCCCACATCGGGGCGACTCGCATCCAGGCTGGCGCTGCGTTGACCAGGCCCAGATTCTCAAGCACCGCAAATACTCGACCTTAGTTAACAACTATGAGTTTGCGGCGCTCGCAGTTGAGACTCTGGGACCTTGGTCAACCGACATGAAGGCATTCATGAAGGCTTTGTCGGTGCGGCTGGTCGACTCCACAGGGGACCGTAGGGCTGGCGCGTACCTATCTCAGCGTATCGCCCTAGCGGTACAGAGAGGTAACGACGCCAGTGTAATGGGGTCCATGCCGCAGGCCGAACTTTTAGACGGGGCATTTCTTTTATGATTGGGTCCTTTATAGGTTTTTTATACTGTATTTATAGGTAGTTTAAATTAGTACTAATTTATTTATTTTATTTTTAACTCTAGTAAAATCTAGTTGATACTTATAGATATCTTAATCTATCTAACGTAAAAGTGACATCGGTTGCCTGAATTGCGCTGCAAAAGAGAACTAGTTGATATCTAAACTATAACGTATCTAGAATGGATCTAGTGGGTCCATATTGGCTCATATACAATTTATTATTCGAATATTTCTAATAATACCGCTTTGTAGTCATAATCATTGTTTCTCCGAAAATTGTTACTCATATATTTTTTTTATAGTTTTTTGTGCTACTACCTACATTATTCATAACGATACATATTCCATTTTTTTTACTCATAATATTGTCACTGAGAATGTATCTGTGCCCATAATGTTATTTGTAAGAATTTCTCGAAGACTAAGGCGGGAGCATTTGCTCTCGCTACGCTCGCTCACTGTGAGGGTCACAGGATTTCGGTTCTGTGAGGTTCGCAGTTCTAACCTAACCTAACCCACCATTCTGGCAGCATTTCGGTTCTATGAGAGTCGCAGTTCTAACCTAACCTAACCCACCTTTCTGGCAGCATTTCGGTTCTGAGAGGGTCGCAGTTCTAACCTAACCTAACCCACCATTCTGGCAGCATTTCGGTTCTGTGAGGGTCGCAGTTCTAACCTAACCTAACCCACCTTTCTGGCAGCATTTCGGTTCTGTGAGGGTCGCAGTTCTAACCTAACCTAACCCACCTGTCTGGCAGCATTTCGGTTCTGTGAGGGTCACAGTTCTAACCTAACCTAACCCACTTTTCTGGCAGCATTTCGGTTCTGTGACGGTCGCAGTTCTAACCTAACCTAATCCACCTTTCTGGCAGCATTTCGGTTCTGTGAGGGTCGCAGTTCTAACCTAACCTAACCCACCTTTCTGTGCAGCATTTCGATTCTGTGAGGGTCGCAGTTCTAACCTAACCTAACCCACCTTTCTGGGAGCATTTCGGTTCTGTGAGGGTCGCAGTTCTAACCCAACCCACCTTTCTGGCAGGATTTTAACCTGCCTTGACCTACAGGTGCATGCTGTTATAAATAAAATCAAATATGTCAAAATCGATATGTCGAGTAATAATATATGCATAAATTTTAGTAATAGAGATATTTATGTAGAATGACATTGAATATAATAAATTCGAAGTTCCAATGAGTATTGTTTAAAATGAAAATGTACAATGATCATTAGGATGTAAAATTATATGAGATACATTTTCGGAGTTTCAATAATCGAATTTGCAATTTTATATGAACTTTGGCGCACCCGGATCTAGTACGTGTCGTCTCTTGTGATTATCTTGAAGTTCGAATGCGGCAGTACATGAATGGGTTATAGGGAACCCAAGCTACCGCTACACGTCAATTTTGGTTTTGGCAGGTACAGTCGAGTTCACACAAAAATACAGAGAATATTGCACACAATGTAAATGCTTATAGTTTTATACCTAAGTAATATTATACATTATACAGCGTTTTTAGTATACCTACGGTATATCGGGGAAACGTTATTGCTGGATCGGATAAAAACAATATACAGTATATCGTCTAACAAAGATTTGGAACAAACTATAACATGAATGTGCACCTATAACTAAATAAATAAATAAATATTATAGGAGTTTTTTTAAACAAATTGACTAAGCCCCACGGTAAGCTCAAGAAAGCTTGTGTTGTGGGTGCTCAGACAACGATATATATGATATATAAATACTTAAATACGTAGAAAACAACAATGACTCAGGAACAAATATATGTATCATCATACAAATAAATGCCCTTACCAGGATTCGAACCCGGGACCATCGGCTTCATATAGGCAGGGTCACTAGTCACTACCCAGTACCCACTAGGCCAGACCGGTCGTCTAACTGACTCTAAATAACTAATAATTTCATCGCTCGCTCATAGGCATTCACTTATAAGAGTTATAAGTTCAAAAGTCTTCAGCCTATTTCATACGAGTTTTCACTTATATCGATACCTATTGTAAAAATATTTGATTACTTACACATACACAAATGTCGCCAATACGAATAAAATGTTATAGACGCAAATATACGTAATGTTACGTATAATTTATAGCACCGAGATTAGTCCCGCGAGGCGTAACCGGAATACATCATTTTACGTCGGCAAGCGCGCGTCGCGAATTCAAAACCCAGTATATGGCTTTTATATGTATGCATGTTTTTATTTAAAAACCTGCGTAATTTATTATTTATACTTTCTTCGATGCTTTATAACAGTAAAATAGATGAATTTTATTTCATCGATATCCCGAGTAATAATGTGTACCTTACCTAATGGCTCCTCTACACCATGGGCCAACACTGGCCACTCTAAGGGACGCAGCTATGCGGTAGAATGAGATAGCAATATCACTTGCTCCCTCTAACGCATAAATGCGTCCCTTGGAGTGGCCGGCGTTGGCCTATCATGTAGAGGAGCCTTAATACAAACTTAACTGTCAAAAGCACAATGAAGTATGTGTATACTTCACATTGTCGCATATTGAGTTGATTACGAACATAAATGAATATACTAGCACCGCTAATATAAGCAACACTTATATTTTACACTAAAACGGATACATAAATACATGCATGCGACCCGGCTTTTTGCAAAGAGTTTCTGTGTACATTTTTTCTCACAGCTAAACAAAGCGACAACGGTGCCTTATAAAATCTAGGTCACAAGATTAAAACCTAACTTGCTTTGAATTCTGTTTTTTTTTTATTATTTAAAATTATATATTATTAAATTTCAAACCTTCCGTGAGACACAGAAATAATTAAATATATTAAAACGGGTCTCACACGTATTTTATGTCGAAAAGTGCTTGACATGTTTCGCTCCATAACGAGGATCTTCAACGAGAGCATGCTTTGTCGTACCAAAGCAGATGCTATGGAGCGAAATAAGTATGCTGAGTCTTCGACTTAAAATAAATGAGTGACAGGTTTTAATATATTATAGTTCGTTTTTTTTTGCATTAAAAAGAACTTGCAAAAAGGTAAGCGATTTTGACATGTCATTTACTTGAAAAACGCTTTTTAAAAATCAAAAACTATTACTTATAAAGCAGAAGAATATAAATGATCGTATTAGATTCATAATTGTTACATATTTGCCGTAACTTATTTTTAAAATGTGTTTTATCAATGAAAAAACACATCAAGATTGTTTACCTTATTTCCAATGCTAAAAAAACTAACTATATATTTTTTCTTATTGGTAACCATCATATACTCAGTTTTAGCTTGCCACAGCTGCGTAAGAACGCGCGTCACCTACCAGATTCTAATTAAAATTTATTTTGTACGTATCAATGTGTGTTTTATTTGCGCCATTATTTATTTTGAAGGAGCCCCCGCGGGCTCATAAAAGCGAGGCTTGATTTGTGGAACGGGTAACGTACAAACGTTTATTTAAAGTTTAGGTGTGTACTTTAACGAGATACGAGATAATATACGAATTTGTATGTTTTTCATCACGCTTGGTCGTAAAGGATATTCGAAAGCCTTCAGAGATTAGTTCCCAGCCGGGCTAGCACATGACTGGCGCGACAGTATCTCGCGGCGAGATAGATTCCCTTCCGTCCCTCTTTTGTTAACATAGTTATAGTTCGTTTTTATTAGCATTAGAAAGAAGTTGCAAGAAGGTAAGCGATCTTGACATGTCTTTTAATTGAAAAACGCTTTTTAAAAATCAAAAACTATTACTTATGAAAGCAGAAGAATATAAATGATCGTACTAGATTCATAATTGTTACATATTTGCCGTAACTTATTTTTAAAATGTGTTTTTCAATTAAAAGACACATCAAGATTGTTTACCTTATTTCTAATGCTAAAAAAACGAACTATAGAAAAAGACCTATCTCACCTAATCTCTCATCAATCATGTGCTTGGCCTACAGGGAATGGATGAATGAAGTCTTGATACTAAGTCAAGTGACAGAATGAGCTAAGTCTCGATGAATTTTACCAATATGTACGTACCAATTTTTTTAAATAAATAAAATACATTGCAAATAAAACTATCGTTTTATTAATCAACGAGCAAATATTATTTTAAAACTACACTAAATATAAAATACCTCACCAAAGTCACCCTCATTTGATGGTCTACCGCGATCACAGAACTTCTCAAAATGTTTATAAAACTATATATTATTTGTAAAATCTAAAATATTTATATTTTAGACAGCAATATCTTCTCTTAGTCATAAATCTTATGTTGTAACCTCAAGCTCAAGGCTTTAACTTCTGTAACTAAATTTAGTATCTAGAAAATATGCTTCATTTTACGTAGCCAAATATTTCCAACTGTTATTTTGTAATAAAAGTTGCTTTATTTATAGTTTTATTCGCAATCATTTCGGTCTTGTGAAGTTGAAATGAAACTTATTAATTTGCCAGTATAATAAATGAATAATAAATAAATAACTTTAACTCGCACTGTTAAGGTACGGGATACTTACCTAATATAAAAGAAGTTAAGTTAATGTGTACATATATATTATGTTTCTAGTTTTAAGGACAATAATATTGTGTGCCCTTACAGGGTGTCATGTACCTACCATTTTATATACTTGTAACACCTTATGTATTATGAACATGACTACAGTGAAATAAAGAATAAAGAATAAATTGGTAACTCCATTTTGTGGAATTCTCTCGGTGAAATTTCTCTTAATCAAAAACACATCGAAAAGTACGTAGTAAGTTACTTACATAGGATTTGTATGCATCTAGATGCCTTTTAGAAAGAGCTATGACAAAAAAAATACTATGCTAATCCGCGAAATAATAACATTGCTTTAAAACCGGACTGTTATCAGTTGTCTGACGTCAGATTGTCAACATCTCCAGCAGGCGTATTATGGATGGCTTTATCCACGTTTATCCACGTGATAAAATAACTGTCACTTCTTAACACCGCGGGTTAGAAAGTGACGGATACCGTTTTATCACGCTGTCACGTAGACCATCATATCTGTGCAGCTGGCCTATTATGGATGGTTTTATCCATCTTTATCCACGTGATAAAATAACTGTCACTTTTTAACACCGTGGGACAGAAAGTGACGGACACCGTTTTATCACGCTGTTACGTAGACAAGAACGACCATCATATCCGTACAGCATCTAATGACGCCTTCTAAAAAGGCGAAACACGTGTCGAGTTTTGGACTTTTGGTGCCGGTTTGCGATTTACCTATTTGCGTATTTATATTCGTGGCGGGAGGGTTGGAACATTAATAATTGCATGTTCATATAATATGTACGCAATTGAGTATAACGATTGGCACTGATTGACTAGCTACCACGTTATTAATTCGCAAGTAATATATTTTATTGAATTTTTATACATTTACGAAAATTAAAGACTGATTCTATTAATTATTTAGAATGGTTTCATTTCATTGGGATTGAATATTCGTTCCTAAATACGGCTGTTAGGTGTATTCTGAACTGAGACGAAACTTTCCATCGCACGGATAAACCGCACCGGACTTGTTGGTACTGATTCGGTCTAATTTACTCTGTGGTGGCACAACATACTGAAGGCAGCAACGAACTTCATAGGTATAACGCGGAATTATACAGGACAACTAACTAGTGTCTGACTGAAATATCGGTTCGAGTTTTGGCATAACAATCATGTTTCGCCCAAAGGTTTGGTTTCGGTCAAAAAACTGCCGATTTTTTCGACCACGCCTAAGTATCCGACTGAAGTTTCGCTTTCGGCATAAAATGTATGTTTCAGCCAAAGCTTCGTTTACGGCAGGAACTATGTATTGTACCTAACTATACAGTGTGGAAAGATAAGTCGGGCCCTGGAGGGAAACTACCTAGGTATCTTAAATCCTTAAGCTGGCTCATTTTACTGCATTATAAGTATTATTCTTTTTTTCTTCAATTTGGCTTGTCTAAAAAAATCTTTAGTACTTACTAAATATTAGATTTTATGGATTTTTTGTACGACAGAGGAGTGTAAGACCTAGGGCCCGATTCGGATTTTGAAATAGACATCGATATGTTTAAGATCTAACGTGTCAAATTTGACATTTGCGCGATTCTGGAGATACTCTTGAACGATTTCCACAGGATATGACTTAGAGATCCAATTCACATCTAATAGTTATCTTACTCTACCTAACGTAAAAGTGACATTGGTTGCCCGAATTGCGCTGCAAAAGAGAACTAGTTGATATCTAAACTATAACGTATGTCGTCTCTTGTGAATATCTTGAAGTTCGAATACGGCAGCTAATGTCTAACACAAAATAATCTACGTATTTCCCTTGCGATACAGAGAGGTAACGCCGCCAGTGTCATGGGGTCCATGCCGCAGTAATTGCTTTTTGTAATTAGCTTTTTGTACGTAAGTATATTTTATAGTTTGTATTTTAAATTTATTGATAGTTTTAACTTTAGTTTTAAAATTGTATTATTATGATTATTCTTGTTCAACAAATAATCTAAGTACAGTCAAACCGCATTCTATAGAAATAAATAGAGGACCGCTTTCTATTTGTGCGACCGCCAGCTCCACTAGTTTAGTTTTTGGCAGAATTAGTTTTCGGCGTTGATGTCAACTGTTGGTGTTGTCGCACTAACAGCTTTAATTACGAAAACTAAGTTCTCTTGTTACGCGAGCTTTTAATACGAGTCGGACCCTTGCTTACAAATGTTTCCAAATTCACTGAGCCAGTGTGTAGCACATGAGACCTGATAGCGCAGAAGTTAAACTACGTACGTAGTACTAATATACCGGGTGTGTCCTGTAACACGAGCAAATAATTAAAACATAGATTGCTCTCCTCAAACGGTGACACTTTTATTTAACATCTTTTAAAAATTATGAAGTATTTAGACTCCCTATTTTTCATACAAAATAAATATTATGTTCAATGGACGCCATTGCCACGCCATTTCATTGTGATTGACGTTGCTTGTCACGCCTTAAACATAACAAAATTCGCAATACATTGCGTCTTAGAATAAACTTTAAAGTGTATTAAAAATCAAACCATAAGTTATTTTTAAAAGTCGCTGAACAAATGTTGGTCGGTATGAGGAGTACAGCCTACAGTTTAAATTTTTGCTCGTATTACAGGCCGCACCCAGTATAAAGTACGTGGAGAAACAAATTACGCTAAATGTAAAAAAATATCGTTTGCGGTATTTTCTTAGGTTGAAAAACGTGTCTACAAAGTTCAATTTGGTGTTAAAATATGACGAAATACCCTTAAGGGATAATGAAATTGAAAATAAAACCAGACAAGTGCAAGTTGGACTCGCCCACCGAGGGTTCCGTACTTTTTAGTATTTTTGTTATAGTGACAACATAAATACATCATCTGTGAAAATTTCAACTGTCTTGCTATTAGGTACGGTTCATGAGATAGAGCCTGGTGACAGACGGACAGACAGACAGACAGACGGACAGACGGACGGACGGACAGACGGACAGACGGACAGACGGACAGACGGACAGACGGACAGACGGACAGACGGACAGACGGACAGACGGACAGACGGACAGACGGACAGACGGACCGACGGACAGTGGAGTCTTAGTAATAAAGTCCCGTTTTTATACTTTGGGTACGGAACTCTAAAAAGAGACGTCATTCGTCGCAAATATCTCCACCATGCCTTGCGGCGAAGCCATTGAGGAAATTAGATATTTTTTTTACATCCGTGGCAGTGACTCTGACTGACATTTGATTATTGTGGAAGTGACTGTATGGATGTAGTGCATAATTATTAATCATCGTATTATCACGGAAATGCACAAACGTTTTATGCTATTTCAGTCAGTCCTGGTAGAAAAAGTACTGAGGTTGACTGAAATAGCGTGACCAATACAAACGTTTCCGAGAAAATACGATGGCAAACAATTAGTTCCTTAAGCTTAGAATAAATTTAAAAGTGGAAAAATTACTGTCTTGGTTGAGACTAGAACTCACGGCCTCTGGATAACAAGATTGTGGAGTTCAAGTCTCACCCAAGACAGTAATTTTTCCACTTTTAAATTTATTCTAAGCTTGAGGACCTAATTGTTTGCCATCGTATTTTCTCGGCTTAATAGCATCGTTCGCAGACGTTTCTGTTTGTTAAAAATGAAAATTAGGTCCTTGTTTGGCACTAAAAATGTGAGCTAAACAACGTAGGTAGGTAATTAGGCTATAGGGTATTTATTAATATTCGGTAGCAGAAAATACTTAACCGAATTAGTTTAAAATATCTACGTAATATTTCAGTCACATTTTCTGAGATAATTTTCCATGTTCAATCGCCCACATGGTTACCTGGCAATTAGTAATAGTGCATAGACATGCGGCATTACTCATAAAAGCGCTTAAAGCCTCATTTAGGTATTAATAGTTTTTCCTCGTCTATCATTTTGACATATGCTATTTATAAACAGGGGATAAAACATTTATTACTTATTAAATTGAATCTTGTAAAGTCTTACGAACAAGGGTGATAGACTGCCCTATACGTCAGCTAATAGATCTTGAAACGATATGGATTAGATGTGTCAGTGTCAAAAGTGACATTTTTCTTTGAAGAAACGTCACATTTGACACTGACATATCCATATCGTTTCAAGATCTATTAGCTGACGTATCTTAAAATTCGAATAGGGCCGAGAGTCCACCGATGCGCGACGGTCAGTTAACCGTTTACCAGACTAAGGGATATATATTTCCCACATACGGCACTTCAAACATGTGTTCTATTTTCGATGAGTAAGACTGGCATTAGATTGTCATTTTTGAATTGTCAGCCTGGTAAAGGGTTAAGCGTTTTGCTGTTTGGTTAGTTCATTTGATAATCTAAATGATTTTTATCTAGTTCAACTTCTGCACTATTATTTCCTATAGTACCGTTCGGACCCAGCATACTGATACCGCTATACTATAATTAGTTCATTAAAACGAAACCATTTTGTTTATCTCGCATGATGTAATTTAATTTAGTCTGCAAATGTTGAACTGAGGTTAACCATGTTTGTTGGATGTTAATTTACGTTTTTGCGAACATGAATTATTAACAAACTTGTTTTATCGCAGCTATACAGGGTAAAAAAGAAGACTATTTTAGAATATTTTCGAACTTACTTTTGGTTGTCATTTTACTGGGTATAAGTCTATAAGACGTCCTGTGGGTCTCGTAATATACATAAATTTATTGTGGTCACTCTTTGACTGTAAAGGCCGAGCCACACCGGCATGCGTGTGCGTGACATGCGCGTGTGCGTGCGCTAAAATGATGGAGCCGGTCACGCACACGTCACGCAAACGGTGTGCCATATCTCATAAGGATCAGTATATTACAACGCCGCACGCGCACGTGCACGTCACGCACACGCAGCCGGTGTGCATATGCCATAAAGCTTATTTTTTACCAACTTTATTAAGAGTAAGAAGTACACGAATCTAGCCGCCGCCAGACAATCGATATTACGTTTTAAAACGATATTGTGAAATAATAATATAATTATTAGATTACATACTCGGTAAGGATGATGACGGGTCGCTTCCAACCGGCACGCACCGGGGAGGCCTATGTTCAGCAGTGGTCTTATGGCTGAGATGATATGATGATGATGAAGGATGATGATAATTTTTCAAAATAAAAAAGGATAATAATGGACAGAATGCAATTTTTAGTTTAGTTTGACAAAGAATACGTAAAAAAAACTTTAGTGTTTTTATTTAAAAGGTACCAGTATAGTTTTATGGATTTTTTTTCAGTAATTTATCACATAACTTAAAACACCGCATCATCAATTGATTTACCGGTTTACCTCCTTTTTCTCTTCATGCCAGAACCTAAATTTTATTTATTCATAGCAATCTAGGCCAAAATAAACGTTACTGGAATTCAATTAGTTCGTTCCTCGTTTCAAGTAAGCGAAGAATTAAATTCTGAAATATTCTTTGACTAGATAATTCAGAGAACGCATACACTTGTGAAAGCTGAGAAAAATTCTCGGATAACGTGGGAGTAAACACAAAATTAATGAGACCACTTTGCTACGTACCTATTCATTATTATTCTAAGTAATGAAATAGGTAAACGTAATTGCGCTCAATTTTAAATATAAATGCGAAAGCAACTCTGTGTGTCTGTTAAATCTTGATGCTTAAACCGCTTAAAGTCAGACCGTAAAAAGTCTACAGCGATTTTGATAGCCCACGCAGTGCAAGTGTCATTTTAAACGTCAAACTTCTATGAAATTATGACGTTTACATAACACTTAAAATGCGTGGGCTATCAAATCCGCTGCAGACTTTGTTTGGTGCGACTATAGCCGATTTAGTTAATATTTGGTGTGGGGGCCTTATTCGACAAGCGACGTTTGACGTCTTGTGTTGAACTTCCGTTGAATCTGAACAATCAAAATGTCAATCAATTTTGTGTCAAAATTTGATATTAGCAATCCACAGTTAGGTGACAACCAGACCAAAGCATTATAAACCTTAAAGTAGTAATAAAACAAAGTTGATATTTGTTGAATTATTGATTGTACCAAAGGATATTATCCGCACTTGATGAACATGTGATTCATTCAACTGTTGAATTGAAGTGGACGCGATATCTGATAGTTGTACATGTCGAATAGGGGCCCAGTTTTTATCAATCCAAGTACTCCTTGCCGTAAGTAAGAACTCATCTCAAGCCTCGGCAAGAATTTTCTACTTTTCGGGGTGGAAAAAAATCATTTTTAAGGTATGTGCCTTCGGCTTGACCTTTCGGCGAAGTGTCCCTCCCGGCCACCCCAGCGTACTGTGATCTTTAGTACGTTGATAGGTTATACTTTGAGAGATAACAAAAACCATAAATGGTCCTTATGATTTATGTCTTCTTCTTTATATTTAAGAGCCGTGCTCATGTCGGTGGAGCAATCTCCAACTCGTCCGGTCCTCTGCCAACTCCTTAACCTTCTGGTATGACCCGACCTGAACCTTTTATTTGGTTGAAATAATTGAAATGTTATGTAGTTGAAATGATTATGTAGGCCAAGTTAATCTAATACTCACATACGACGTCCAGCTTGAAAGAGTCCTCTATACTCTGCCCCGGTAACGCGCTGTTGTCGGCTTGGCATTTGAGCTGGGACCCGTCGTCTTCAGGCAGCGGCATGAACTCTATCGTGCTGCTTACCCACGTCTCGTTTTGTGCTTCTACTTTCTAGAAACAAACATAAAGGGTATGAATGAAGTTGATGTCAGAGTTTACTTTTTATGGAACTTTATAGTATAGAAAATTAGACACCTAAGGTCAGATTGGGATAAGAGCGTCCATGGATAAATCTTGGTTTTTTTTATGACGCCTAAACAGGCGTGGATCACTCCGCAATTGCGTCGCGCCGTAACAAGTAGCTACAAGTACATGCTTGCGCCACCTAGCGGTCATGTCTATACTAATCTTAACAGACGCGTTTTGTTAGAGATTGAATCTTCTGTACCTATTTAGTACTATTATTTATTCTGTGACCTAACTATGAAGGAAAAAAACTACCTGGCCAAATAAGATGATTACGAGTATATGCTTCATCTCAGTTTGCAGAAATAAATCTTCATCACTACTGTACAGTGTACACCTTATAAAATAAATCAAAGTCCCCACTGCGTCTATCAATGTGTATGTCTGTATGTTCGCGATAAACTCAAAAACTACTGAGCCGTTTTCACCTCTATCAATAGTTATTCTTGAGGAAGGTTTAAGTGTATAATTTGTTAATGTCTTGTCCGTGCGTAGCCGTGGCGGGTCGCTAGTAGTAGGTGACAAATCTATGTAGACCTTACATTGCCTCTCGTGAACTTCCTATTGTCCTTAAACCAGGTGAGCTGCGCCGCGGGCCTGCTGCCTTCTGACACGCACTTCAGACTGACGTATCGCTCTGAAGACAGCGTTACTTGCTTATTCTGTATCTCCACGCGGATCGGCTTTACTGTAAACAAAAGAAATAGTGAACTATTGTAGTCAATATGTAATATCAGGTCAGAGGGCCTACCGCGAACCACTTTCGACGTCATGCCTCTCTGTCGCACTTGTAAATTCGTACGTAAATGTGACAACAAGGCAACACGTAGGACGTGGTTCGCGGTAGGCCCTCAGATCAGGGTCAATATTTTGCCCTTCGAATCAACATTGCCATTCAGTGGGGCAGCGGTCGGCAACCTTTTAGCAGCCAAAGGGCCACAGTAGTTAACGAAGATGACGCGGGCCGCACTTTGGTAATATTTGTGACTTTAGCAGACAGTCAGCAGTACAACAGTTTAGCAGATCGTCAGTAGTACATACAAAAAATAGCCAGGGAGGCTCGCGGGCCGCAAGCGAGAGGTTGGCGGGCCGCATGCGGCCCGCGAGCCGCTGGTTGCCGACCGCTTCAGTGGGGCAATGCGGCCAGCCTTTTGGGCATCCCGTCGAGCGACTACAACTTAGGTAATTGTTTTAATTTATATGTTTTTAATATCAGGGATCGTTCTCCATATCCAAAATATAATTGTAATATACTTATAAGATTGATTTGATTTGATTGGCGTAAGTAAGCTAAATAAAAGTATGTAAAAATCAAACAATACTTCGTCAATGTCTCGCTAAGTAAATGAATAATAAATGTATTAAAAAGTTGAACTATCATGCGACCAAAAGTAACACGCTAAATTCCGATTGAAGGTTTGAAAACGTTCATTTAAAAGTATGAAAAGGCTCCGGGCAAGCATCACGATCGCTAGCAAGTCAATAAATGGAGCTCGAGTTGAGAGCGCTCAGTCATCTGAATTGTCTATTTGTGCAACAGTTGCATATTGCAGTTTACTATATCAATGACTTTGAATAAAAACGGGCAAGTGTGAAACTTTTGCACTGACTGTAACGTAGCAGCGCTTTATATTTTTTCAACACTTTTTTGCACTATAGCCGTTTAATTTGAATCTAGCTGTGTCCCTGTTGTGTATTAGTGCCGGTTACTTTCAGTAACACAAATTCAATCGATGTTAACAAATGTATTTATTAAAAAAGTAGCTAAATTATAACCAAAATATTACTTTGCTAATCCGCGAGAAGATAACGCCAATCAGTGCTACCCCGTTATCCTTCCTTGCGTATTTTTTTACATGCGATTAATGCACCCACTCTCCCACTGCAAAAATAAATAAGCAAATAAATATAACAAACCGTATAAAAAAGACGGAAGTATTAATAACGGGTTAGCACTGATTGACATTATCTTCTCGCGGATTAGCAAAGTAATATTATGGTTTTAATTTAGCTACTATTATTATAATAAATACATTTGTTAACATAGTTTGAATTTGTGTCTTGAAAAGCAACCGGCACCATACGCAAGTAAGTATAACGGGATAGCACTGGTTGACTAGCACGTTATTTTTTACCGGATTAGCAAAGTATTATTTTGGTTATAATTAATATGGGTTTCCGCAAAGTAACGCCTGATTCTATTCATTATAATGAATACCTACTAACTTATCCATATGCAGCAAAAATAGTTTAGATTAATAGAAACTTACAATTCATCTCAAGCCTAACAGTCCTTTCCTTCGGACTGACGAGGTTAGTGTTTGACGCGCGACACTTGAACGTCGTATTGAGATGGTTGCGTTTAATATGCGGCAGTTCCAGCCGGTTGACCACGACGTGTGTGTCGGTCTTCTCGCCGATGTATTGAGGCGCTGGGGCTCCGTCGATGAGCCAGAGGACTGTTGGGGCTGGACGGCCTGGGGACAAAATCAGTAAAATCAATTAACATGCAACCTTCAAATCAAGAGTGAACAGGCACCTTCTGGGCGAGCTCGCTACATCGTAGGCCACGTCTACGCCTCGGCTAGTCTGTGGCCATGAGTAAGCCCATTCATAATAATAATAAAAAAACATTCTTTATTGTGCACCGCAATGGTAACATTCCATTTCTAACCGCAGCTGCACTACCGGTACTGAACGCGTCGCTGTCATTGTCAATTTCCATAGTAAAATTGACAGTAAACCAGCTGCGGTTAGAAATGGAATGTTACCATAACTGTAAGCGTTTCTGAACTCGGTTCTTTTCATTTCAACTTGCTGTGAATACGACTTATGTGGAAAAGAAGACGACGTCAGCGAAAGTTCATACAAACACACACAAAAAACATCCACATTATAAAAAATTATAATATGTTATGAATACTATTAGAAGTATTTGAACAAATTAAATTATTTTTCAGTAAATATTTTATTTTGTTTTTTTATTAAGTAGAAACACTACTATATAAATAATAAACTGAAACAATTAACTGAATGAATGAAAATGAAGTGAATGAATGACTGAATGATGAAATGAATGAATGAATGAATGTATGTTATGAACTTTATGAATGACGCCTAGAGGGCGAGCTTCGATACTGTGTACTAGGTATTGTCTGATTTCTAGCGATTTGTACCCTATCATGCTTAGCAGAAAACGTGTCACAGTAAAGTATTTTTTGTATAAGCCGGATACTCATTAGCGAGCCGTGACCGTAACCGTAGGTTTGCGAACCACGTACACACTATGTTTTTTGGTTACAGTACATGCAACGGTTACGGTTACGGCTCGCTAATGAGTATCCGGCTTAAGTAACGTAAGTAAGAGGTGCAATAAATGACTGATTGATTGATTGATTGATTGAAGTACATTTTCTGGATCCCTTTGAGCAAAAGTATATAAGAATTTTCGTGGTATGTCCAAATTACTAAACTTGTTTCTATACGCTCCGAGCAAGAGCCGTATAGCGTGCAGAGCCATGGGTAAAAATGGCTATGGCAAACTACAGTTGCATTGTCAGTCAGTGTGTTTACCAAAATCAAATAATTCATTTGAGTAATACTGCCGTATTCGAACTTCAAGATATTCACAAGAGACGACAAGTACTAGATCCATTTTTAGATACTTTATAGTTTAGATATCAACTAGTTCTCCTTTGCAGCGCAAGCAGCGCAATTCGGGCCACCAATGTCACTTTTCCGTTAGATAGAGTAAGATATCTATTAGATGTGAATTGGATCTCTAAGTTATATCCTGTGGAAATCGTTCAAGAGTATCTACAGAATCGCGCAAATGTCAAATTTGACAGGTTAGATCTTAAACACATCGTTATCGTATCTTGGTCATGTCTAAAAGATATCTAATAGATATCTATTTCAAAATCCGAATCGGGCCCATAGTCATCGTCGCGACAGGATGTTCCAGGCACTAAAACATGAATGTTCTTATCGACCAACCGAATCGCAACAATGTAAGTTAATGGGGCACTATTACTCGGTCATGTTCGCCTATTCTAGTTTAAAGGTTGGCTAGTACTGGAATTTTGCTAGGATAAATTTGAACTGCTACCACAGATTAAATAGGAAATATTTTTGCAGATACAGTCTAGCAAACTATACGAGTAATATGTCAATGGAGAAAGGTGAAATTTAAAATGGCTATGGGATCCTTCGCCTATTATTTTTAATTGTCACTTTTTTAGGGTTCCGTACCCAAAGGGCAAAACGGGACCCTATTACTAAGACTTTGCTGTCCGTCCGTCCGTCCGTCTGTCACCAGGCTGTCGAACCGTGATAGACAGTTGAAATTTTCACACATGATGTATTTCTGTTGCCGCTATAACAGCAAATACTAAAAACAGAATAAAATAAAAATTTAAGTGGGGCTCCCATACAACAAACGTGATTTTTGACCGAAGTTAAGCAACGTCGGGCGGGATCAGTACTTGCGGCTCGATTCTGAAAATGTATTAGATCTCTACTAGACCTCAACAAGTTACGATATGGATAATTTAAAGATATTTGTAAGATAGATATGTCAAAATTGACGTTTCCGTGATTCTGGAGGTCCTCTTGAACGATTTCGACAAGACAGATATGTCAAATTTGACGTTTCCGCGATTCTGGAGGTCCTCTTGAACGATTTCGACAAGTTATGACTTAGATATCCAAGTCACATCTAGTCGATATCTAATGTAAATCTAGTTGATCTCTATATCGTTTCTAGATCTTGTGATTATCTCGTTTCCCGAATACGCGTGTTGGATGAGTGACCGTTTTTTTTTTGCCTTTTTGTTGCATTATGGTACGGAACCCTTCGTGCGCGAGTCCGACTTGCACTTGCCCCGTTTTTTTAGTCTAAGGAAGAAGTAGAAGCGGGAGTTGGAAGGGGTAGACCTTGGCAGACTTTCTCTGATAAGATCGGGGAAATTCTGAAGAAAGGCCAGGTCAAGATCACCCTAAGGCCTAAACCGTCGAGTGTGTGCGAGTGAAAGTGAAGGAAGCGAAAGAGGTATGTGAGGATCGTAGTAGGTAAGTGGAAATCCGTGATCTGTGCCTACCCCTTCGGGAAATAGGCGCGATTATATGTTTGTATGTACGTATGATTGTGAAGCGTCATTACTGCCGATTGCATAATTGCCACAATCATCATCATCATTTCAGCCAATATACGTCCCACTGCTAAGCACAGGCCTCCTCTCATGCGCGAGAGGGCTTGGGCTATAGTCCCACGCTAGCCCAATGCGGATTGGGGACTTCACATACACCTTTGAATTTCTTCGCAGATGTATGATAATTGCCACAAATTTCAAAATCGATGTTGCTGTCCAGATTTTGACATTTGTGGCAGCAACGCAGTCCGCAGCAATATTGCACCTTACTGCAGCAGTAATGCTGGTCCATTCTAAATTCAAAAAGCTACCTTTAAATACTGGTATATCTCTTAAATAATATAATCCACGCCACATCATACAGTATTAAACGATTTTGCAGAGAATTATGGAGTGTGGTGCACTCTCCGGAATAGCAAAACGCTATAAAAGCCCGAGGCACATCAATCACTTTTATAGCAGGAGGGCATTGATGGACGGCAGTTCGGTAATTTACTAAGGATATTATTATGTTTATCGCCTTTGGCTTACGAATACATTCTTATTCGAAAACTTCTTTTATATTTACGCGCTATAATTTTCTGTCACTTCCTCAATTAGCCATAGTTTCTAATGGCTATCGGTTAACGGCTATCATTAATAGGGGAGACCGAGGTGAGTTGTAACATCGTCGATTTTTTTGAATCAGTATTTAATTAGAAACTAGGTCGCAATCGCGCGTTTGCTAGTTCAAGTTACGAGCCAACAAACGCACACTGTTGCGACCTAGTTTCTAGTTAATAGATTTCAAAAAATCGACGATGTCACAACTCGCCTCTGTCTCCCCTACCTATTTCCCGCTATCTTAATAAATATCTTATATTTTATTTTCTTTAGTAGTGCACAATAAAGAATTTTATTATTATTTGTATGTCTTTTCCATATCTCGGGACCATGGGGTCCCGGACCTTTGGGAGGCGTTTATTTATTTATGGTCTCATTATTATTATTCTCTTTATTCATCATTCTTCTTAGGCTAGGGTTTTTATAATATGAATATAAAAGTAAAATATAAAAACACTTACAAAACAATTAAAATGCATATAAACACATTATAAAAAACCTAACCTAGGGTGCCGCCGGCAGCATTATTATAATGTCTTTCCATATCTCGGGACCATGGGGTACCGGACCTTTGGGAGGCATGCGTGGGGCCGAAGCCAACAGCACAGAGGCCCTTTAAGACAAGTTTGATGTTATGTAATACACCAGCTAGAACCCATTCACGGGTACAAATAGATACCCGTAAACTGCGATCATATATAACCATGGATACCGCCTTTAGGAACATTACCGTTCAAATTCTTGGGCCAAATTAGCACACATACACAATTACGCCTACATTCAAATAAGACGACGTGTTTACAGAGCCTGTAATCAAAGCTGGTAAACGAAATAATAGTCATCTTTATTACACGAATGGTACATAGCTAAGTGTAGATGAAATGCATATAATGTCAATAACTACCAATCAGCGACATGAATCCGCTAATAACCTTCTTGCTGTACGTACTGGCCGCTGAGAGTTCGCGGTCTATATTTGATTAGAATATGACTTGGACAGGGACAGGTTTATGCCATACATTGAAGAACCAGTCAAATAATTCACGTATAATAATTTAATGCAGATTAAAAGATAACTAGTTAAAATGTTGTTATGAAATGACAGACTAACTCAACATAAGTAAATATATCATTGTTGTATAAATGTATTCCGCTATAATAAGTATTTTGTATATTTTATTATCAATCTGTATGGCAGTGCGAATTCACGTTCAGGTATAGTCTGTCCGTTTTTCTAAGATCAAGTACGCCATAGTAAATGTATGGCGAACTTGATCTTAGAAATCGGACTGGCTATACAGTCTGCAAAATTTACACGGGTACACGAATCGGGTCAAAAATATTTGAACAGGCGGAGTCACAATAAATCCCCACTTTCAGTTCAGAATATTTTATATGTATATAGCCGGTCAAGCAAGTTTGTCAGTAGAGAAAGGTGCAAAATTAAAATTTTGTATAGGACCACAGCCGTTCGCGCGCTTACATTTTCTAAATTTGCCGCTCTTATAATATTTTAAACTTTCGCGTTTTGAACACATATTAACTCACATTATACGAAACGAAACTGATTTACGTCGATAAATCAAGGTAATTGAATATAATTCGCGTTAGACCCGTCTATAATATGAGTTAATATGTTTGCCGCTCTTTTCTACTGATGGAAATGGCTTGAGAGAGAACCTACATATATGTGACAGTAGAGGGTGGATTCAAATGATCAACATTTTCAGATAATGTGTGTATTTGTTAAATTAATTCAGTGAAAGCATGATAGGAAAAATGTATCTACATATAGGAGACCGGGTATGATTATATCACGGGTTATATCTCATGAATACGTAGAACATATTCTAGATATCTTGCCAGGCATCCACTCAATTTCATGTCTCTCTAATTGGACAGCTTTTTTCCACAGTTCTCTGCGAATAGCATCTTGTGGGAATCTGAATGGAAAGTAATGTAAAATGACAATACCAAATTTGATTATTAATTTGAAATAACTAGGTAGTTTTTTTATAGCTCCATCTCATGAAATAAAAAAGGAAAATACAAATCTGTAAGAAGGAATTTATTACTACATTTATAATTATATAGAAAATACCTAAACAAACACAAGTTAATAAAATAGTCTACTTCATTTAGCATAACACCATCCCTATTATCCTCGCAATTTAAAAAGTCGTATGTTGTTATGAAAGTCGTATGCAGTTGTTACGTTTTAGCTTAGCACGGTAGTATTGAAAACAAATCGTCATGTTTTTTCCAAATTTTACTGAAGTTATCTGTTTACTACAAGTGAAAAGTGATTCCACTGTCCTTGGTATGAACTAAAATAACTTCTGCACCACTTCACGACACATGAATATATTTTTAATTACAAAAAAACGTTGTTTTTATAAATCAATTTAGCCATTTGTCACTGACTGTCATCTCGGTCGTACTGAGATTGCCAATCGAGCAGTTTGTAAGTACCGCCTATCGCGGGGTAGTTTGCGTTGGGTCATAATTGAGCGGACAGAATACTTCCATGTATAGCATTTCGCTGCCCGTAAATCGGTCCCAGCTGGCATAGGAGCTATTGTAAATGCAGTGGAGAAGAGTGCCGGTTATGGTGTTGAAGTTTGGCTGGTGAAAAGATTGCGCTATTGCCGTGAGGTCCGGACACCTGCCATAACAATGCTTCTACATGTTATCGAGGCAGGCGGTGACTTACCACTAACTAGGTGGGCCCCTGAAACTGTCGTCGTAAAGACGACCAGGAGTAACACTGGTGTATGCGGCTCCGAGGTGACGAGAGGTGTGCGCCGCTTTCTACCCAGTGGCTGTTATAGCAGCCACTGTGCCAACTCGCGTCTTATGCATCTTTCACTTCCACCCCTGGAGCATATATATTAAATATATAATATTATTAAATATTATGTGAGTCCTAGACATGATTATTTTATTTTATTCATAAAATAATTTACTTAAATATTATGTGCTTCGAGCAACACGGAAGGGAGGCGGCATTCGCACTATTTCCCCTCTGCCGAGGTACAAGATTAGCGCGTCAAAATAATCTAGCGCGGGTAATACAACTAGTTGCACTTGGATTTTTCACTAGACCGAGTCCAGACGCGCGCGTGAACACTGCTGCACAAAAATGCCTGTTTGCTCGGTTTTTTGTTATAAAAAGAGGTCGGGGACATCAAATTTACAAAAAGAAAGTGTTACATTTCACATGTAATTTTTTTTTTACATATCGTACGTTAAATTACATTTAAATACAATTATTATATTTTAGTCTCTAGTAATTGTTGGATTTATCGATTTTGCTCGCTCAGTACAAATTGCGGATCGGTCGAGCGACAAATCCGACTTCTCATCTCTCAGAATACAATGACATACTTCAACGAAAATGTGTTAGTGTGCGTGTTGTGACACTAGTCACTCGTCCGTACATAAAAAGAGATCGAGGTTTGCAAGATTTGTCTTTGACGTGTGTCATTTTCTATGTATTTGTGTCGTCATTACAGATTGGATTTTGTACGTAAGTGTGTGAGAAATGCGACTGTGTGCACCTTTCCCCCCGCGAAAAATGGCAGAAAGATTTGTACGGCGAGATATCGCTTGGGCCCCTCCCTTACGACGTGTCGGAAGCCGGTGTTGCTCGAAGATTATGTGAGTTACCAATTATGACGTTTGAAGCCCATGAACCATATTATCAGTTGTCGATAGAATAAGCTATAAAATAGGGAGGCTTATTCTGATAACAGGTTACGAATTTGATCTGGATTTGTTATGAATATGACACCGTAAGATTGTGAACCCGTTAGTTTACAATCTAACGTAGGTTAGGTTAGTTTGTAATTTAACTAGTGAGATTATAAACTGACGAGTGTTTACAATTTAAATGTGAAGGATATATTATGATCTGTCAGCTGTTAAAAGTGATATTTTGGTTGACAAAATGCCACTTATGAACCTACAATCAGAATAAGCCATATTGACAGTACGCAATCGAATCTTTATAAATATCAGTTAGCTCCATTACATAATACTAAAGAGAATAGATAGTATAGAGCGGTCCTGTCATAGTAAATTTTGTAGTCACAGTAAATTTACTGCCATCTATCGACACACGACTATAACTCAAAATGAAAACGTATAAAATTATCAAAAAAATGTATACTATATGAATATGTATAGTATTTTATTATTTTTATATCATTTTGACCCATGTGCATTCACTGATATCTATGTGTTAAAATTGTTAAATATGAAACGGTGTCGTCACGCCATTTAGCCGAGCATAGGCCAAAGGTGTGTGCGCCATCTATCCGAGAATGACTGTTTCTTGATTTCCGAGGCACGTTTTTTCCTTAGACTTTATTCATCTTATACGAAGTTACATATGTCTTTGATAATACCCTCTGCTTCAAAATGACATAGGTATTCGATCAATTTACTTATATTAGTGTTAGATCGAGAAAAGTCTGCAGCGGTTTTGATAGCCCACGCAGTGCAAATGTTATTTTAAACGTCAAACTTCTATGAAATTATGACATGTAAATAACACTTGTACTGCGTGGGTTATCAAAATAAATTGGTTTGCTGGGTAATTCCAATGGTAAAATTAAAATAAAAAGCTTTTGATTACCTACATGTTTTATTGGACCATTGGCATTAACCGGCAAACCACAGAGAATATTTTAAACACATATTCATCAATCACCTACACCAATAAAGCTTATGATGTTTAATGGAATATTGCGGAGTTGAATGTAATAATTTATACGTCATAATTATGTGAACATAATTTGTTGACGTAAGATCTCTGAAAACATTGTTGACTGTAAGAATACCGGGTGTGGCCTGTAATATGAGCAAAAAATTAAACTGTAGGCTGTACTCCTCATACTGACCAACATTTGTTCATCGACTTGTAAAAATAACTTGTGGTTTGATTTTTAATACACTTTAAAGCATATTCTAAGACGCAATGTATTGCGAATTTTGTTATGTTTAAGGTGTGACAAGCAACGTCAATCACAATGATATGGCGTAGCGATGGCGTCCATTGAAGATAATATTTATTCTGTATGAAAAATAGGGTGTCTAAATACTTCATAATTTTTAAAAGTTGTTGAACAAAAGTGCTACCGTTTGAGGAGTACAATGTATGTTTTAAGTATTTGTTCGTGTTACAGGCCACACCCGGTATAAATAACATATTTAAAACCTTTCAGATCAAACATGATGATTTCCACCCTGTTCGTTTCGAGTCCTTTAATTTCAAAACTGTTTTTTTTGCCTTCCTCTTGCAACCCGGTTACTTCTGACATACCACAAGTACACTACGGTGCTATGCTGCGCGATACCTATTACCTATATGTCATACATAGTGTCAATCATTGCGTAGTGTTTTAATTGCAAATACCGGTACCGGTATCAAACAAAATAGTAACTTGGTAGCAGTAGGTAAATTAGAACCGATCTATGCGACCGTAACAAGACAGGCTGTCTATTATTATTTAACATTAACGGGACTTAATCGTCCTCTCTGCAATCACGAGCGCAACAACGAGCTTGAAACGTCGGCGGTAATTAAAATTTGATTAAGATCGGTCCTCTCGTTTTTGTTCAATGATGTGTGAAAGAGAATCGTGAAAGTTTAGAGTTATATCTATTAGATATCTTTTAGACATCACCAAGATACGATAACGATATGTTTAAGATCTAACCTGTCAAATTTGACATTTGCGCGATTCTGGAGATACTCTTAAACGATTTCCACAGGATATGACTTAGAGATCCAATTCACATCTAATAGATATCTTACTTTATCTAACGTAAAAGTGACATTGGTTGCCCGAATTGCGCTGCAAACGAGAACTAGTTGATATCTAAACTATAACGTATCTAGAATGGATCTAGTACGTGTCGTCTCTTGTGAATATCTTGAAATTCGAATACGGCAGTATCATTGATTTTTCTTAACATCATGCCTAACAATACGTTCCCGCGTTTATCGTTCGATTATCGACCCTCGATTAGGGAAAATGCCAATCGATTTATAAATAATGTGTGGAAATAATCCCGCGCCTATTTTATTCGTATTATGTGACCCTGATACATATTTTTTTTCGATGGGCGTTTGTCGATAGAGTGAAATAGATAAAGAGATAAAAGTAAGACATTCTAACACAAGTCGATAAGCTAGCACATAATAGTAGTTGGTAGTAATAGTATTGTGGGTATTTTATTATTAATTGCACAAAACTTAGACTGCATATCCAGGCTTCTGAAAATTATTCATTTGAACAATGCGGTAGTTTAAACTTAAAATTCAAATCTAAATACTATTAGACATACAGAGACAATGCTTACAATTAATTGCGATCCACAGTAGTATCAAAGCAACTGGATATTGACCAGAATATCTGTGTGGAGCTTCGGCGAGATATATTGCGGCTTTCCTTTATGCTGCTGAAACCTAATTCAGAGCAAAATCAAGTCCGAATAGTAGATTTAGAATTCATAATGGATCTTAGTGGTCATACACGTCCGTTTGCCGGTCAGAGAGCCAAATCCTGCATGAAATTCAGATTTGTTGGTTCCCACTGTCCCTTAACTAAATATGGAAACATGCATTAAAAATAGGAGGTAATTTAAAACATACATTTTGAATTTTTTTTTGTTATTTTTGTTATGTTTTGACCATGCATCTCGCTCGCGTTGATATTTGTAGTATTTACGGACAAATATGAGCGAAAGGCATGCGCAAAAATAACAAACTAAAATCATTTAGTTGTCAATATGTATGTATGCCACCTGTTTGAAGTTATTGTTATTTGAATAGATTTGCAGATTCATCTGATTAAATAGTCCAGTTTTTTATATTTTCTACGAGTCAAATAAACTCGAATTGTTATTTTGACAAATAAATATATAAATCATAATAGGAGGAACAACTCGATTCCATTCCATTTGATATGAATTTTTACGATTTATAAACACGAAAGACATTTATAATTTTTATGATTTATAAACACTTTTATTACGAGTAAACAATAGGGACTTGTTGGCATATGAAATACACGCCCAACTTTATAGCTTACGATATTATATTGCACCATGTTGCTTAAAAATATTGCTACTGAGGAAAAATATTGCTGCATTAAAACATGTCGCTGTTACCAGTAAAATAAACTATATTTAAAGTCCTTAAACACTTATTTAGCCTAACCATTAGTCTATCAAGTGTTTAGCATAGCATTAAACCCAGCTGAATTTGCGTAATAGCTGGGTAATATCAGAGCCAAGCTGAATCGTGTAAACACAGCACGAACAAGTTCGGTTGCCCGTGTCCAAGAGACATTCCAATAGCTAAAATAGCCTCGTTTAGTCGAACGTTCGAAGGTATTGTACCAGTAAAACACCACGAAGAAAAACGTTCTTTTATGTAGGTACCTACTCGTACTTCAGGTAAAACAAAATAGGTACGTTATAATTTTCTGGCACGATCAGGGTCATATACCGGGCGTGGCCTGTAACATGAGCAAATAATTAAAACATAGATTGTACTCCTCAAACGGTGACGCTTTTGTTCTACAACTTTTAAAAATTATGAATTATTTAGACAATATCCCTATTTTTCATACAAAATAAATATTATCATCAATGGACGCCATCGCCACGCCATATCATTGTGATTGACGTTGTTTGTCACGCCTTAAACAAAACAAAATTCGCAATACATTTCGTCTTAGAATAAACTTTAAAGTGTATTAAAAATCAAACCACAAGTTATTTTTAAAAGTCGCTGAACAAATGTTAGTCAGTATGAGGAGTACAGCCTACAGTTTAATTTTTTGCTCATATTACAGGCCACATCCGGTATAGCTAGAGATTTAATTTTAAATAAAATTATAGTGTTCACACATGAAAGAAAATTGATTCGTACCATCACGATCCACGATTGTTATGCCATTTAGTGTCCCAGCTAAATTGGTTGATCAATACTTGCTCTATGGAATGTCCAATTTAGCTAGAACCCTTAATGGCTTAACTTTCCCGTGTGGTGACTGTACTATTGACAGTGTAATTATAGCTGAAGCACAAAACTTCTTTTGTACAAAACCTCACCTACGGTTCTGAATGTAGGGAGCTTAGCAAAAAACCGGGCAAGTGCGAGTCGGACTCGCGCACGAAGGGTTTCGTACCATAATGCAAAAAAAAGGCAAAAAAAACGGTCACCCATCCAAGTACTGACGCCGCCCGACGTTGCTTAACTTCGGTCAAAAAACACGTTCGTTTTATGGGAGCCCCAATTAAATCTTTATTTTAGTCTGTTTTTAGTATTTGTTGTTAAAGCGGCAACAGAAATACATCATCTGTGAAAATTTCAACTGCCTATCTATCACGGTTCGTGAGATACAGCCTGGTGACGGACGGACGGACAGCAGAGTCTTAGTAATAGGGTCCCGTTTTACCCTTTGGGTACGGAACCCTAAAAAGATGAGAAATTCCTCGTTAGTATTTGAGCGTAACATACTACTAACTACTACTGCTATTACTGCAGCTGCTATTGCGTAACAGACTCATTTTCGGAGCTGTGATGGAAGATGGGGCATTGCGATCGCGTTATAAGTTATAATATAACATATACCTAACCACGAGCTATATAATTAGTACAATGAGCCTAACGTCATTCGAACACTGTTTATAAGAAGTCACAGCGGTACGATACCGACCTGTCAGTATTAAAAGTAACATTTCTTTAACCAAAAAACGTTATTATATCGATCGCTCGACTTATGGAGAATTAACCTTGAAATGCGTTTAGCCACCATTTTGGAGTCAACGGCCGGTAGTCCACGTGCTACTTGTAAAGTCCAGCTATCGCTTTACAAGATCTAATAAAATCACCGTACACTGTCTTGTACTAACCGAACAATTTTAGTCGTCGTATGTAGCTCCTAATACTGGCGAAATACTGCCGTATTTGAACTTCAAGATATTAACAAGAGACGACACGTAATAGATCCATTCTAGATACGTTATAGTTTAGATATCAACTAGTTCTCTTTTGCAGCGAAATTCGGGCAACCAATGTCACTTTTACGTTAGATAGCGTAAGATATCTATTACGTAGATGTGAATTGGATCTCTAAGTCATATCCTGAGGAAATCGTTCAACAGTATCTCCAGAGTCGCGCAAATGTCAAATTTGACAGCTTAGATCTTAAACATATCGTTATCATATCTTGGTGATGTCTAAAAGATATCTAATAGATATCTATTTCAAAATCCGAATCGGGCCCATTGTCTATAATTCATTTCCCGAATCGCGCCGATTGTCCCACTGGACTGAAGCCATAATTTTAAAAGAATAAATGAATGATCGCTCGACTTAAACATTTTGGTATCGATCGGAATAACACCTCAGGGCGCGGCTGTGCCATAATTACGTTATCGTGGCCGCGGCACCGCAAAATGTACGTACAGAAGGTCTATCACGATTTTCAATCTCGATGTATAAAAAAAATATCCTGAAGGCTTCTGAAATATTATAAGCAATAAGGGAATTTTTATTAAGATAAATCATCATTTCGTAGTTCCAATGTATCCAGAGCCCATTATATAAAAATACTAGGTACAGGAAAAAAGCGCTGGTGGCCTAGCGGTAAGAGCGTGCGACTTTCAATCCGGAGGCCGGGTTCAAACCCCGGCTCGTACCAATCAGTTTTTCGGAACTTATGTACGAAAATATCAGTTGATATTTACTAGTTGCTTTTGGGTGAAGGAAAACATCGTGAGGAAACCGGGCTAATCCCAATAAGGCCTAGTTTCCCCTCTGGGTTAGAAGGTCAGATGGCAGTTGGTTCCGTAAAGCAGCATTACTTATTGCCGCTAGTTTGGAACACACCTACTGTATTCTTTTTGTAGACGACAACACGACAGCGTACGACCAACAGTACTTACAATTCACGAGAACTATATTAGAAGGCAGCACAGGCGTAAATTGATTGATCGGACTGCCTAACGTGTCGCACTATATATTTAACTCGCGGCCAACTTTGCCCCCAACCATATTGATCATTCGACGTCAGTTATTACAACTTAGTTTCTTGTTCTTCGGAAACTTTCGTGTATTTCTGTCCGCCTTAAGGCGTAGTACACGATAATTTTAACTTGTGTTTGTTGATGTTAATTAAGAAATTTTGCGCTTTTTCAGTAGGGGAAAGTTTCTAGTGTTCTTAGCTAAAGTTGGGCGCAACGAATTGTTTAACTGTGTCACCTTTGTGTACCGTGGTGTTAGGTGTGAAAGTTGAGCGTAATACACACGTACCATGAGTAAATATGAATTAAAAATTTCTCTGGAAAGCGATGAAAAGTCTTTTAATACTGGTACTATATCAAGCAAAATCTATAATCGTCATCTTAACGCGTCACAAGCACGATTCATAATAGTAATAACGCTACGTCTTACGTAGGCGAACAACGCGCGAACGCGGCGCGGCGCGGCGCGGCGAAAGCGGCCGCCGCCGCGCCGCGCCGCGCCGCGCCGCCTGACATTCGCGTGCAAATCGCGCCGCACCGCGTTCGCAACGAGATCGCTTACGTAGGACACTTCTATGGGCATCAAAGGATTGATTTCGCCGCGCCGCGCCGCGCCGCGTTCGCGCGTTGTTCGCCTACGTAAGACGTAGCGTAAGACATATTAGGTAATCGTAGAGTATTCAAAATCTCGTTCAAAAATTTACTGACCAAACGTTTTGATTAAAGATGATTAATGCGATAAAATGAAAACATTACAATGACTGGCACCAAAACATTCAATTCAATGAAACTACCGCGCGGTTTCATTTGTTTCTTCATTGTTTTTACCTTAAATTCCGACGTTTCTGCTGAGTTGCACCAGCTCCAAGCAAATCGCGAAAATCATATCGCGGTAGACCCGTTCGTGTAATTAAATATAATTATTATTATGTGATTTTACCGATTTTTCAAACGACCGCAAGTTTCAAGTCTTGCCCGCAGCGGTGAAATTTTATCGTTTTCTTGTGATTTACAAATATGATAGAACCTCTTTTTACAAGTTTTTATTTTATTGACTTGCAATGCACCTATCTATGTATGTATGTACGGGTCAAATCTTGTGTCAAGTTATGACACTTATGACCCACTTCCAAACTTCCAATGAAGCTGAAAATTTGCATACATAATAAACAGAACTCAGGAGGATAATATGTATAAGTGCGGCAGCGGCTGACAATGCAATATTATGGTACCATCGCGCTGATCTGATGTTGAAGACACGAGGTGGCCACAGGAAATCTGTGATAAAACAATGCAACCTAATTGTGTTTGGGGTTTTTGAAATGTCTCGATCAGTAATCAGTAGCCTGTGGAAAGAAAAGTACAGTCAGCGATAAAAGCTTGTACCAAAAATGAAATTTTGCCAAAAGCTTATTTATCTGTGTCTCCATCCCAAGCTCGTCTTTTACTAGCCTCTGTGACACACGGTTATTATTCTCGTATTATAAACGACCTCTAAACTGAGCTCGTCGCTTATCGCCAGCCACCAAGCATCGTATGTAAATAAAATAGCACTTGAATAATAATACCATTTTTATGATCGGTTGCTTTAAACCAGGGAATATCTGGATACCAGCCTTATGCTGATTTTCTTATCTTTTTCTACTCGCTTACTTTTATTTGTCATTTAAAGGGTTGTGCACACACCTTTAAAACCCTACCTTATAGTTATCAAGACAAGTCTTTAGTCTATTCCCCAAAAAAGAATTTGCGCATACACGCAGTATCTTTTTGATACTTCGTGTAATGACCACTTAAAAAATATTGAATGAAATACAGTGTTGCCAACCTTAAATGTCATCTCTGACAAATAAGTGAACCATAGACATTTTCTTTAAATTTTATTCATTCATTCATTCTTTTTTCCGCCCGTACCCTCCATTTTTACTACTTCTTGATTTAAATATATTTGTTAAATTTACAATTAGTATATAAGTGCTTGGTAGTAGAAAAAGTATTGTATGCAACGTTTATTAACTGAGTCAAAAAATACTCGTGGTGTCTTTATTACTCACGCCACTCGCCTTTTTTGACCTCTCTTAAACAACGGTTGCATAAAATACTATTGTCAAAATGTCTTTCTGAAATCCTGGTCGTTTCGGTCGGTTTAACTCACGCACGGCGTGCAGCAGTACGCGACGCGCGACCATCGTGAACGCTACTGACGCACTGTTAGTGTATGAAAATGGAGAACTAGATTCTCCAAAACATCTCGCGCGAAATAATGAGTTTACAGTTACACTAGGGATACTTACCTTCATATAACCATAATAATTATAATTCAATTGGTGGAAAACAGAACTTCTCTGAGACCACGGGGACAATGCCGACCTCGAAATGTCGGAGGTAATTTTAAAACGCTTTCGTAAACAATATTCGTGAAAGTTTAAAACAGTCTTGTAACCGTTTATAACCTATTGAATTGTAATCATTTTTCATGGCTGATGAATTCAATAAGGCCATAACGAGGAATTTAATAATTTTGCAAACGGCTTGATATCGCGTCAATAAAATTTGTAGCAATTTATCTTAAAGAATTCCGCCGACGTTGGGCTATATAATTTTATGGACGGTTTAAAAGAGCGAAGCGGTCTAAATTTTGTAACCATTAAACACATTCCGGACACGGACGCTAAATTGTATGGGGTACACGTCTCAGTTCAGGAAATTGCCCTATTATTTTTTACAAGGTTAAATATGGAATGAATTACAATATATTTTTATACAGTATGTTATTGTTATGACAAAAGCAAAAAAAAGTCAAGAGGCCAATTCGAACTATATTCTTATGACAAAATAATACCTATATGTAAATGATGCCATTTTGTTATCATTCGCCCGGCTAGCGCCATCATACGAGAGAAATATACGAGCACACGATGACAAAATGACATGTTAAACTTTATCTCCAAGTTTATAGAATGCTTATTAATAATACTGAATAGTAACATTATTACTACCTATATACGTAGACACGAGTATAAAGTAAATTACTTTGAGGTGTTTTTTCTTTCATTACTATGACAATGATTACTAATTTTTTTTCGCCAAGTCAACCAACTACCAACTAGGTTATCAACTAGAGAAAATATGGCTATTTGATGGTCGACTCTTTATTATTTGTCAGTATGCCTGTCATGTTCTAACAAATATGTAAGGGCGAAAGTGACGCATGGCATGATAGGTGTTAAAAATGCGACCGCTTCTGGCTTGCCTAGTTTTCATTGTCCTCCTAGCTTTGCCATGCATGGCAATAAAATATAAAATGTTATGATGATGTTGACGGTTTAATGTCTCTTCCAGAATATCACCAAAGTTTTAGTAGGTATTTAACTACTTTTTATGTAAACAAAATCCCTTAATAGGAAATTGACGAACAAAAAACTCCAGCAAAATCATTCGGAAAGACGCTCGACTTTGAAACTAGAACATTGTATGTAAACAGAACCTTAGAGTTCTTTTATTAACTTTCCTAATAAGTTCGGAACAGTTCTGGGCCGGCGCAAGTTTCAACTCAAACTTTTGCCTTCTGCCTACACGGCCTATAATAATGGAGAAAATTGCTAGTCCGTGAGGGGCGAAGATCACTTAGTTACTAGAATCTGGATGGATCAAATAAACACATAGTAGATGTATTACGTAACTATTGTAATTATAATAAAATAAATAAATGAAGGAAGCGAAAAAGGTATGTCAGGATCGTAGCAAGTGGAAATCACTGTGGTCTCTGTGTATCTCTCCGGAAAATAGGCGTGATTATTAGTATGTATGTATGTATAATAAAATAAATAATTCTGACTATATGCGTCCCACTGCTGGGCACAGAGTCTTATGCGTAAGAACTTGGGCTGTATTCCCCACGCTTGCCCAATGCGGGTTGGGGACGTCACATACACCTTTGAATTTATTCGCGGATGTAAGCATGTTTCCACACGATGTTTTCCTTCACCGAAAAGCTAGTGGTAAATATCAAATGATAATCCGTACCTACATATATAATTTTCTAAAAACTCATTGGATTGAAAGACGGACGTCAGGTCCACTCGGCCACCACCGTTTCTTTTTCTGGGGGCACGGCAGTGCCCCCGCAAAGTCGTATTAAAAATTGAAGATATCTTATTGATACGGTTTAACACCCCCTGGCACTGACTAAAATAACCGACTTGATTTCACATAACATTTCAAAACTTTTTTGTAGTAGAAGAATTGGATTGCGAGACTTGCATCTTTTTACATGTAATGTTTTTGATGGGATTTCAATATAAATACTTATAAAAGTTTGAAATTCATGTTTGTATTTCCAAACTGGAAATAAAAATAGAGTCGTTAAACATTCTACCACGCCCAGTCTGTGGACTGTCTATAGTGTCTATAGGAAATAGTCTATGATCTAAGGCGTAGCTTGTTGTTTTTAGCTTGCCCAGGTCAATAGTAACGCACACATGTCAGACTGTGGGCTTACTTGACACAGTAAAATGTTTGAAGACGGCTGTTACGGCTACAATATTGTTGTTGAGCGGAAGAATAAATTTAACATTCAATTCGATCGAAAACGTAAGAAAAACGTTGGTAAATTTGTGTTTTTACTTAGAATTGAGGTTTGAATTATTAATAAGTACTTATGTTTACTTTATGGCAAGAATTCTCCGCGATACACCCGCCATATGCTACGCCCAACACTTCCTTGCGATATAGTAACTAATTTAACTTATATTGCCATTCCGTTACCATTTTTGATAGGCTCTATGTATGACGGTAATGGAACAAAACAATACGAAAAATTTATGGAAAATTTGGGACACTTTTTCTCCAAGTGGAATCGAAAGATCTCGTAGATATAACATGAACATTTCCAGATTATTTTTTTTTAAATAATTTTACGGTTTAGACTCACTTGTATTTAGTCACTCGCGCGACATGTTTCAGAGAGCCTAGGTCTCCTTTCCCAAGCACTAACAGTGCGAGCAGCGTTCACGACGGCCGGTCGGCCGTGTATCACGTACTGCGGCGTGCGCCTAGAAACTGTTACAGTACGAGACTGTAGACTGTTAGTGCTCGAGAAAGGAGACCTAGGCTCTCCCAAACATGTCGCGCGAGTTACTAAAACAAGTGAGTCTAAATCATAAAATAATTTAATGTTAGTTTGTCTCACGACAGTTTAAATTGGAAAAAAATGTGTAGTGCTACCTGAAATAAAATTGCCCACTTGTAGTTTACCCATAGCTTTTTTTAACGCTACACAATAAACTGCGGTTCTCCGTAGTTATTCAATCTACGACTCCAATTCCGCTCGGCTCCATCAAAAACAACATTCCATAAAATAATTTTACTTCAATGGAGGAATATAAAAATAAATGTTTACTTTGAATACAACGTTGCAACGCTCGTTTCAGAGCTAATATCCTTTTTGGACTGTTGAACCACACTCGTAGTTAAGTACTTAACTATACAAACCTAATTAAATAGTTAGGTTTATACTTTGGCTAGGTGGCTTGGAGAAAGGGCAAATCGTATATCAACGCTAACAAGCAAGTATACTAATACATGCGTTACAGGAGGGACAGAACATAGCAATATGATGAAATGAAAGACATTGCTGACAACATACAAAAACAACCTACGTAATTTAGTCGGGTTCATTCTTGCTGGTGGGATTTGTAAGAATGTCGTCCTAACTGCCGTATTCGAACTTCAAGATATTCACAAGAGACGACACTTTTTTTTTTTTTTGATTTATTTAGAACACAAACAGTCACATAATACAAATGGATTTTTAGTACAATGTAGTGTACGTAACATACTTAAGAAACAGACCTGGAGGTTCATTAATGAGTAGGTATATAATGTTAACATACATAATAACCGCAGAAAGAAAAAATAAAATTGTAATTATGAGCCATATCTACTTAAACTGTATTTACCAGTCTTCCAAACAAAATCAATATTGTTTTAGATTATAGTAGGGTAGGTAAGTAGAAAATTGGTAAATAAGTTCAAGATCAATATCTATTTTAGTATTATCGGATAAGTTGTCATCAATTTATTTTACTAGTTGGTAGGTAGGACAATCTGAAAGTTACATTTATACATTTTGTCATTTAAAACGATTTTTAATACTTAAAACTAAAACAATTTACGCTTAAGTTCAATTTTGAGACTAGACAAGGAAGAGTGAAAAGGATCAATGTCATGTAAGTGCCTATTAACATAACTAGGGACTCGTCTGAAAAAAGTGTGCCGAGAGTAATTCTTACGAGCAAAGCTGATATGAAATAGAGATCTGGAACGTAGGGGGAGGTGCGGACAACTAAAAGTGACTAATTCTAAGAGATTCGGACATTTTATTATTCCATTAAGAATTTTAAATAAGAACATTACATCTAAATAGTGTCTTCGTTTATAAAGGGAAGGAACACAAAAATGCCTCGCTGCTAACGAAGTACGTTCGAAATAATTGCCCGTTCTGTAACAGAGAGATTTTAGAAAAATATTTTGGATCCTTTCCAGGCGATCAATATGAACTTGATACTGAGGTGTCCACACAACACAACCAAATTCAAGTATACTCCTAACAAAGGAATAGAATAATAGTTTATAAGTATTAGGGCGCCTAAAAGGCTGTCCGATCCTGAGAATCATCCCTAACTTCTTATAAGCCCGCTTACATATATTATCAATATGTAAACTAAAATTTAATTGTGAGTCTAAAGTAACACCTAAGTCCCTAATGGAAGATACCCGGGCTATATTTTTCCCAGCTAAGGTGTAATTGAAAATTAACGGATCATTTTTACGATTAAAGCTGATTATGAAACATTTTTCATTATTCAAGAAAAGATGATTATCTGAACAATAGAGGGAAAAGTTATCCAAATCATGCTGTAATGCACGACAATCTGCTTCCGATGACACAGCTTTGTAGATTTTAGTGTCATCTGCATAGACGAGGTGCTCAGAGTTTCGAAAACAGGTTGCCATGTCATTGACATATAAGATAAATAGTAAGGGACCAAGATGTGATCCTTGGGGTACTCCGGAAGGTATAGGAAGAAAGCAAGAAGTATAACCCTTCAAGGCAACCGCCTGACTGCGATTTGACAGGTAAGACTTTATCCATCTAAGGAGGTCGCCGTGTATACCGAGCTCAAAGAGTTTCTTGATTAAATTATTATGGTTAATTTTGTCAAAACATTTCGAAAAATCGGTATACACGACGTCCACCTGACAGCCAGAAGATATCCTATTGATAATAAAATCGGTAAAGGTCAGGAGATTTGTATCCACGCTACGACCTTGACAAAAACCGTGTTGGCTAGGGGCAATGTGCTGAGAGAAAGCAGAAGTAATCTTGTTGTAAACGATCTTTTCAAAGATTTTAGCAAATATGTTCAATTTACTAATGGGCCTGTAATTAGTGACTAGGTTCGCATCACCACTTTTGTAAATTGGTGTTATCAAGGCTTTTTTCCAAGAAGAGGGAAACTGACCATGAGAAAAGGACTTAATAAAGATTCGAGTTAAAGGCACTGTCAATTCACGGGCGCACATTTTGATGAAAAGGGGATGAATCAAATCGGCACCACTACCCTTCTTAATATCTACTTTCTCTAAAAACTTAAAAACGCAATCCTCGGAGATTTCAACGGTATTAAGATCAATCAAGGAGTCATTAGCTACATGCAAATAATCGGGTAAGGTAGAAGAATCAGTAACAAACACAGAGTTAAAATATCTATTAAAAAAATTACTAATTATGTTACCGTCTTTAGAAACTTCCCCAAGGTAAGACATTTGGTCGGGTACACAATTACTAGGGAATTTTGACTTCATAAACGACCAAAAATAAGTAGGATCACTGTGTATTCTATCCTCAGCCAACGAAATAAAATTGTTATAGCACTCGGTGGCTAATTTGTGTTCTCTTTTTCTCAGTAAATTAAACTCCGCCCTATCCAGGGGATTACCATATATTTTCCACCTTTTATGGACAGATAGTTTTTGTTTGCGAACTTTTATTAGTGCACGAGAAAACCAAGGAGGGTATCCAGTATTACTACTAACGCTTTTATGTGGAACATGCCTGAGAATAAGTGTTCTAAGAACCGAATAAAAATACGTAACTGATTCCTCAACATTCATGTTATTCATACACGACCAATCGGTCTCAGATAATTTCTTGCGGATAAGGTCATAGTTGCCGCGGTAAAAAATCGGCCTAGTACATTGATTGGGCAGTAAGCGCGGCAAATAACTCATTAAGTTTAGCGCTAGTGAAATATTCAACGCTTTGTGCTGCGGATCCTCTTGCGTAAGCGGTGACGAGCAGGCACCAACCGTGCAATCTACATTGGCCATTACTAAATCCAACACACGTCCATTTATATTAGAACAATTGTTATATTGGCTAACACCAGTTAGAGCGACGAAATCGGAAAGAACTATAGCTGTTGGATCTCCATTAGTCTCAATATTGAGGCGATTTGAAACCTCACACGGGGACCATGAGGCATAAGATACGTTAAAATCACCTACTAAAACGAAAATATCATCTGGGTAGGTATTCATTATCCTAGCAGCATTATCAAAAAAGCAACGCAGAGAATTCATATGACTGTCATTATGTGGAAAGTAAACACAAGCAATATGCAAGAGCGGCCCATGCGCCCGCGGTCGGTCGGCCGGCTGGCGGGGCGAGGCGCGCGGGGAGTGGGGCGCGGCGCCGGCGCAGGCCCGCGGCTCCACGGTGAGCCACAGCTCCTCGTGCCGCTGCGCCGCGCACCACTCGTCCCGGCGCGACACACCGAGACCGCGCCGCACCGCCACAAGCACGCCTCCTCCGCGCTGTGCGGTTCGCCCCGCTCGATCCCGTCTATACACCTCATACCTGCTATCAAAATACTCACTACTATAAAAGTCAGGGTTCAGCCATGTTTCAGATAAGCAAATGAGGTCATAGCTCGAGTTAATTATGCTAGATAAAAAAGAATGTGACTTTGTTCGCAATCCCCTAACGTTCTGATAATAGATTGAGATGCTATTATCTATTATAGAAGAATAAATTACTACAATTATACGATAATATTACTTTATTATTTTTATTCGGACGAGTCAATTCAGGTATTAAAACTAGAAATGAGATCCTGTGAAATTCTGAACTATTATCCTTCCCATAGGGTTTACAATCTAACAAATGGTCTAGTACACGAACACGACTTACGTAATTACTTTTAAGTACACATATCAACACTAACATTGAAAATCTATAACGAAAGTTATTGTTATGCCAGTTATCAAACTTTAATAGTCATTTTAATTTCTTTAGGTCAGCTTCGCTAGTTACGACATAAACTTTAGAGCTATCACTCTTTCGCATGTGTATTTTGCACTGCTTAACCCATAGGTAACTGTAATTCAACTCTGCTTTGACACGTACTAGATCCATTCTAGATACGTTATAGTTTAGATATCAACTAGTTCTCTTTTGCAGCGCAATTCAGGCAACCAATGTCACTTTTACGTTAGATAGAGTAAGATGTCTATTAGATGTGAATTGGATCTCTAAGTCATATCCTGTGGAAAACGTTCAAGAGTATCTCCAGATTCGCGCAAATGTCAAATTTGATAGGTTAGATGTTAAACATATCGTTATCGTCTTGGTGATAACTAAAAGATATCTAATAGATGTCTATTTCAAAATTCGAATCGGGCCCCCAATGTCACTTTTACGTTAGATAGAGTAAGATATCTAATATTAGATGTGAATTGGATGTGTAAGTCATATGCTGTGGAAATCGTTCAAGAGTATCTCCAGAATCGCGCAAATGTCAAGACAGGTTAGATCTTAAACATATCGTTATCGTATCTTGGTGATGTCTAAAAGATATCAAATAGATGTCTATTTCAAAATCCGAATCGGGCCCTAAGGCCCAAGGTCCTACTTATAGTATATAGTCCTCTTCAGTTCGATGAAATTTAAATCCTATTCAATTGGAACAGTATCGCTTTTGCTTTGTTTCCTTCAATTTTCCAACAACGCAAAATCTACTCTATTTTTTACAATATATGTTCAAATTTCAGTGGAAAATTTTGGATGTTTCATTTGTATGGCTGGGCCTTGGGAGGATATTGGTGGGAACAACAAGAAGTATAGTAATTAGTGTATAGTCGCCATCAGATATATCGGAGCGGCCGAATAGCTCAATAATATCTGAGCACGCAATCTAACGCCTTGATAATAGAGGCGTCTTCAGATATACGTGAGCACCTTGGCCGCTTCGATAGTTATATCTGATGGCGACTGTGGGCCCGATTCGGATTTTGAAATATATATCTATTAGATATCTTTTAGACATCACCAAAATACGATAACGATAAATTTAAGATCTAACCTCTCAAATTTGACATATGCGCGATTCTGGAGATACTCTTGAACGATTTCCACAGGATATGACTTAGAGATCCAATTCACATCTAATAGGTATCTTACTCTATCTAACGTAAAAGTGACACTGGTTGCCCGAATTGCGCTGCAAAAGAGAATCTAAACAATAACGTATCTAGAATGGATCTAGTACGTGTTGTCTCTTGTGAATATCTTGAAGTTCGAATACGGCAGTGTATCGTACTGACGTGACATTTAGAACGTTTTAAGAATAGGCAAAAGTGAACAGTGAAACCATTACAAGGACGACAAACAATGAAAGTGTATCCTCTGATACTTTTATTGAGAGTTCATTCGACCATACCGTTCGGCCTTGGGGTTACAGGGTGAAACTATTTCTGGGCAGTTTGCCCTTCGGGCATCTGAAGCAATCTAACAAACCTATCCTACCTATATATTGATTTAATGTGACTATCGTTAAAACATTACACATCAGGAACATTACGATCTGCCTGATGATCGGCCGCCAACATATTAAGCCAAAAAACAATATTTTGAAGATAATATGTTTTGATTCAGATTTTAGAAGTAGTTGTAGTAGTAGTAGTAATCACTTTATTGTACATAACACAGGTTTACAAAGATAAATTACAGTAATGGAAGTACAAAGACGAACTCATGCCTATAAGGGATCTCCAGCTAACCTTCGAGTAGATGAGAATTTTTAATGTAATTTTTTTTAAAGACGTGTAAGTTACGTGTGAGTGTGACAAGCAAAAGTCACTAACACCATTGAAATTATTGGACAATAAACCGTGTTACAAGTGTAATAAAGTGCATTGTTACTTAAATTTTTTGATAGTACTTAATACTTAGTGACTTTTGCTTGTCACCCGGCGATATTATTCCTAACAATTTTTTGACAACGTAGTTTGAGGTTACCCGTCTATAGAAAACTCGTACAATACTTGCTTTTAGTTCCAACCACATTCCCCGATTTGTAAGTACACGGATGAACAGAGCCGACCTAAAATTATTAAGCAAAGTCGACCACAGCGCGGCGAGGGATGACAAGCTACTAATCCCTAAGGCTATGCATAATTCCGTCCCGAAACATTAAGCGCTTCGAGGATTAGCAACTGTTTATACTTACGTGAAGATTTTCTCGACTTCGTGTCATGCTATACGTAAATACGTAAACTTAGCGTTAATTCTCCGCACTCATACAACTTGAAAATTACTTCCCTTAGATGATGTCGTTATTCTACCGCAGCGTGGAACCACGGACGAAATTCGCTCCAGTTTTATTTTAATGACGCGAGCACGGAAATGATTTTGTATAATTTCTACAGCTACGACATAATTTGGCGAATGAAATCGAAAAAGACGAAGGCACTCAAGGATATAATGTGATATTTCGATTGAAGAAATTTTCAATTTGCGTCGTTCGGGATTGAGCGAGCCCCGTTCAGAATGTTTGCAAATGTCGTATTTAGTTTTTGTACATATTTATCTGTTTCAGAGATAATGATGACCTGTTTAATGATAGGACGCAATCGTGCGTCTAATTTTGCGTCAGAATCGAGATGTACCCTCGTTTCCCGCCCCCGTATCTCGCTCGAGGCATTGGATAACTTTACACCGGGTGCCATTTGGCGCCGATCTCTCACAGCGTGACTTATCGGTAACTTTAAGGGCGATATATCAAAGTAATCGCTTTAATTTCTCATCTCTCACTTGGGAGAGAACTTATGCTTATTCCTTGACTGATACTGTCATGATTTGCGATGATATAGGTACAGGTTTGTTGTGATGAGTATCGATAAATTATTAAGCATCGAAATCTGTTAGCGTAATATTATATATATTACGCTAACGTATATTTTGGTGTTGGCCTTTCAACCACTAAATTCATCAAATCGAGTCGAGGAGTCTTTTAGATGTCCATAATTTTTGAACGATACATAAATAGTGGGTCCGGTAAACCCGACCAAATTTAACAGGTATTTCTGATGGCATTGCGACTAAAAATGCTGCATTATCATTGCTTAGAGTTATATTTTGATTTACTTTTGAAATCATCTGGCAAAAAAATCAAATTTAGTTTACTATATTTTAGTAAATAACGCTTTACATGCCAATTAGAATGTGCATTGACATCAAACCGATATGAGAATGATATTAAAATCATATCAGTAATGACAGCTAACTAATATGAGTTGATTTTGACTTTTAGTTGAATATATTGTGCACCATATAATTGTATTTGCATGCATTTAAGTATGTTTTATTGCAAATAAAGTGATTAATTGATTGATTGAATTTTGGATCATAGTTGGGAGTTTTTACACTCTAGTTGGGTGGTGTTACGGTAGCGAAGTGTATTAAATTTTTCAGGTTACTTGGGACCACATTTTATAAAACTTTATAAACATGTTATTTCTATTATTATCCTATTCCTCATCAGCTGCTAAGCGTCATTCAGCGGAACGGACGGAACTGTTTAATTAATTAGTTGACCTGAATACTATTTTAGTGTACCAAAGCAACCGCAACGGTCATCCAAATTAGTCGTGGTGTAATAGTAAATATTTCTTTTTATCGGGGGGCACGGCAGTGCCCCCGCCAAGTCGAGCGCGAAGCAAACACTGCCGTACCATCCTTTACTGGAACCATTTCGCCGCATTTTCAGGCCCCTATTTGAGAACCTCTGGATAAGACCAGAACGCAGAAATTTTGGTCATCCAGTAAGCTATAATCACATACTTAAAATCCAAAATTTCAAGTCTGTAGGTCATTTAGTTCCGAAGTTAAGCGAAAGCAAAGTTTCGCATTTATGAAACTCACTCATGATCATCAGAATAGAACTAGTACTTCCCATAAACTCAGAGAGCTGAAATTTGGTACAGAGTTAGGGTTTAATGGCCACATAAAGGGAAAACCTAAAAATATTGCAATATCAGTCACGTTTTAAAGATCTAAGAACTGCATAAGTAAGTCTGTAATCCCATATAAATATATGATATTACAAAGTTACTGTTGCAGTTCCTACAAATAGTAGGTAAAGTAAAGTAAAGGTACACTACGATGTACGACGTGAGCCAAGCCTACGTGGCGCTTTCACGAGTAACCAATCTTCATGGGGTGCACCTCATAAATGTTGACTTCAAGAGTGTAAAAGCTCAAGCTTCACCGAATACAACCGGCTTAGGCGTAAATACCGCGCCGATCTTTCAGAAATTAAACCGTCTAAACCGTCTAAAAGAATAAATAATGAACGCGAATGGGCAATACGAAAAACTGTTGCTACTGTACAAGAATCAGAACCGGAAAAAAAGAAAAGAAAGATTTGTAATAATAAAAAAACTACTCCTAAAAAGAAAAAAAAATGTGTTAAATAAGAAAATCTAATAAAATAAATCAATATGCCCACGTTTCTACAAAAAGAAGTGAAATCCCACCAAAAACATTCTGTAAAAAACTAGCCAAGTCTCGATGGAGCTGCTTGTTTATCTCTAAAAAGTAATGAAATCTAGACAAAGTCGTGCCAAGTCTAAGGTTCCTTACTGCGATTTCTTTATTATTATAGTTAATGTTGTGTGACTTGGCCGTTGAAGGGTACACAAGGATACAAAACCAGGTGCTCCATGACACCATTGCACCAATCTGCCATTGCACCAAAAAGAAGTGGTTGTTTCAGGCTCGCCCATACATAAGTATTATTGAAATACGCAGCTTTATCAAGCCTACAATTGACTGGTTATTGAATCAACGTTTTCCAAGTGGCAATTTTCCATCGTCAATGGGAAGCGGTTCTGGCGACAGATTGGTGCAATGGTGTCATGGAGCACCTGGTTTTGTACCCTTGTGTACCCTTCAACGGCCAAGTCACACAACATTAACTATAATAATAAAGAAATCGCAGTAAGGAACCTTAGACTTGGCACGACTTTGTCTAGATTTCATTACTTTTTAGAGATAAACAAGCAGCTCCATCGAGACTTGGCTAGTTTTTTACAGAATGTTTTTGGTGGGATACCTTTTTTAATTTTATTTTACTTCGAAATAGTGTTAATGTGATACCTTAAATGAATTCAGCACCCCCGATTTGTACGAAAATGATACCAAACATGGCCTAACAGCTTCACTGATGTAGATATCAAGATAAAATTAAAATCCCTAAATAAACTTTCAAGAGCGGGTATCTCAAAAACTATTCAAGATATCGAAAAACTTGACTGGATAAAACTTGTAACTAATTTTATCAGCTTTCGGTTTGTCTTAGTAGTCATGTCGCTAAAGACGCAAAGTTTCCAAGATATCAATGAAAAACCGAAAAATTTGACCTTCTTACCCCCCTCTACCCCCCAGCACCGGGGCTACAACCGGGTACTTTTGATATGTTCACCTCCTAACTAGTCCAAACAAAGTTACGAAGTCAAAAATTGTGTTGCAAGCATTTCCCTCTACAACGTTTTTTGAGCATTCATTTACTGACCTACTATTGAATTATACGCAAATGAACCTAACAGTTACTTACTATGTCATTAAGACTACATATATTATGATAAAGATAAAAGATAAAAGATAAGATAAAAAATAGTTTATTCAAGTAGGCATATTACAATGCGCTTATGAACGTCAAATAAACCTTTACCGGCTCCAACCGTACACCTCTGCCCCGAGAAGATTTAAATCCCCCCTCAATTGGAGGAGGGTATCCCAATATGGGACCGGCAACAAACTCGGCGGGACACATCTTTTCAAAACATTATTACATCTTATAATTAACATGCATTACGAGTAATTAAGAAAAATACAATTTAAATTACTATAGAATTCATGCAATTATACTCAGTGAGTACATAACTTTATGACAATTATAATTATTATTATGACACGCCTCCAAAACATTTATACAAAGGTAGGTTTTTTCTCAGTTGACAAAGTTTGCGACTTTCATACATAACATTTAAGTTGGTTGAGATATTTATTAACCTCTCGTAATTCATTCAACTTTTAATTAAATTTTAACCTTATTTACTTGTTCCACCCTGTATATTCCCTGGTGCGCGTGTAAGAACGCTCAATTGTGTAGCGGCAGTTATCCTTGAAACTCTCAAGAACAACAACAAATAAAAGTCTCTTAAACGGGTACTCTAACTTTGTACCTCAATTCAACTTTATGTTTACCTACATCATTTTTAGTGTTCCGTGTACTAAAAATGGTGCACGGAACACTTTTGGAATCATTTGGTTTTATCCGATCACTGTTGTTTTTTTCATAAACCGATTATCGTATACACGGTGGCTAATAAGTAACCGCATTCTCGTTGTCGATTATCGTATACACGGTGGCTAATAAGTAACCGCATTCTCGTTGTCAGGGAAGTTTTGGGATTATACTGAGCAACTTTTACTATGGGACCAACCGTGAAATCGAGAAAAAAATTATTACCCTCCCATAGAAAATGGACCAGCCAAAATGTATTAAACAGGCAATTTTTTTTATCATAATTTCGGTATTGTCCCATATTAAAAAGTGCTCAGTATAATCCCAAAATCTGCAGTTATTTTTAGCTAACCTGTATAAATGTAGAAGGTTCAAAACTACAATTGTAATTTTAAGGGGCAAGAGAAATTCATGCACTTTTGTTTTACTACGGCATATTATTGATAATTTTAACAAACGTTTACGTTTGTGTATCAAAACTAGAGGAGAATATTTTGAAGATAACTTTGTTTTGTCTTTTTATTTTATTAACACGATTGTACTTTAAATTTTTAATAAAACTTTGTAATAAATGTGTAAGTAAAAAAATTATATTCCTAAAATATTTTCGTCAATGTCAACGTATTTTTGGGCCACCCTGTATATACCGAGTACAAACAAGATTATCAATTTGCTGTAAAAACCGAATAGTCAATCAGTCGTATAGAGACGCTATACAAAAGCTTCAAAGTTTATAATATCCCCAAACCCTCTGGGCCTAGTACCGCGTAATTTGGCCCAGATGTTCTTTCGCAAATGATTTATTATGAGAGGGAAACTCCGCAAACTTCTTTGGCACCGGTATTAAAAATTAAACTATGAACGCTTTCAAGGATACGACATCGAAATGGCTGCAATATTCTCAGAAATGCGAGTACGTCGAAAATTCTGTACCTAGTTTTAATGTGCTTAGTTTAATTAAATTATTATAATATGAGCATGTTGGTGGTTCGTGTACTCTTAAAAGTGTGGTTATAAATATTATGGTTTGAATAAGGTGCAGGGGGTTTATTTTAAATATTTATCTAACGCATATGAACGGATCTTGTTTCAATTAAATGATCTTCTGTAATTAAATTGGCAAGTAATCTTCTTGATATAGCCGAATTTGATCATTTTAATGGATTTTAAACGTTATAATCGGCACATGTTCCTTGTTTTTTAAAATACCGGGATCCCGGTATTGCATTAAAAATACCGGTATTGAAAAATGCGTTTAAACAGACGGGATTCCGGTATTGGAATCCCTAGTACCTACATGTAAATTATCCCGCAGTCAAAATTGCCTCCTGCACCTTATGTTTTTTTTAATTACTCCCGTCCATAGCGTATGTACCGTCGTACTCCACCTACTTTTGTGGCAAACAAGCATAATGTTCACCTGATGGTAAGCGCTCAACCTAGCTTTTGGACGCCTGCTACTCCATAAGCATAAAGTTAATAATAATATGCCTGTTGAAACAATATTAGTATAGTTTATATTAATGAATTAAAACCACGTAAAAATATGTAATTTTTGGATCATACTAATAATATTTTATGTTTCTGAATACGACTCTAAAATATCGTAAACTATTTCCAAATAATATTAGTATAATATTCTACATTTTTCATATATAAGTGATTCACATTCACATTTCTCAGGTGCATACCGTATTTGGAATTGATGTCGTAAATAGATGCAATTTCGCGTATTCCTTCCGAACAGCGCGGCGTAGCATTCCTCTCGCCTCGTAGCATACACCGTAGCTCATTCGGATGTTTCGTAGCAGGTTTACGACCGTAGACTACATTGATTTCATATGACGTATCGTTAACATTCTCTTTTACTTGACGGTGGTAGTTCCGAGTAACATTTTTGGATATTGACCATTTTATTCTTATGCAACATACTATCTCAGCATTATTAAACGAAATATGTAATTCCCCCTTGTTGTTAGTTGTATAGCATGATAAATAACGCACATAATGTACGACTTGGCATATAATCTACGACTTGACATAATCTACACAGAAACACACAATCGAATTTAAATTCCACAAGAAAATTTACAATAATAAAACATGTTTAATAATAAATCAACATTTTATTCAAAATGTCCGCCGCCCTAATTTGAATTGCTCGATATTAATGCCTATGTAAATGATTTGCTTTTGAGCTTACATAAAATACAGCGGGGCCGGTAGATCATTTTTATCAGCCGAATCGAGGTCGCGGCTTTTACTGACATTGGAAGCTTGAGCGAGACAGAGAAAAATTATGAAAAAGTACAGACGTATTTATTTATTTAATCTTTATTGCACATTAGGAAATACACTATACAAAAGGCGAACTTAATGCCACAAAGCATTGTCTAACAGTCAACCGTTATAAGAATTGTGTTAATTTTACGCGATTAAGCCCCGTCGTTGAATAATAATAAGTAAAAATCGTGAAATCAAATCAGTGTTAAATATAATAAATTTAATAATTACAAGCACTATCGACGCCATATCGTGATTAACTCAGATTGCTTTAAATATAACAACCAGATTTTATATTTTGTATTCCATGAATTCGTGAAAACGGAAACATTATGACCAAATTATTGTTCAAAGTGCCCAGTTAGTGCCTATTATTGCTTATTTAAAATAGAAACAACGCTTAGAAAGGCCAGACAAGGTAACTTACTTAACTAACTTCAAGGTAACTTAAAATAATTTAAGGTCTAAGACTGTGGTACAGTCACGAACTTTATTTGCTGTGTAATGGCTCCTCTACACGATGGCCCAACGCCGGCCACTCCAAGGGACGCAGCCATGCGGTAGAATGAAATCGCAATATCACTTGCTCCCTCTAACGCATAAATGCGTCCCTTGGAGTGGCCGGCGTTGGCCCATCGTGTAGAGGAGCCTTAACATGATGTAGTAACAAGACCATTTATTTATATTATGACACACAATTTTTCACATAAGTACTACTCGTAGTAGTCTTTCAATCCGGAGGTCGCGGGTTCAAATCCTGGCTCGTACCAATGAGTTTTTGGGAACTTATGTAAGAAATATCATTTGATATTTACCACTAGCTTTCGGTGAAGGAAAACATCGTGAGGAAACCTGCATACATCTGCGAAGAAATTCATAGGTGTATGTAAAGTCCCCAATCCGCATTGGGCTAGCGTGGGGACTATAGCCCAAGCCCTCTCGCGCATGAGAGGAGGCCTGTGCACAGCAGTGGGACGTATATAGGCTGAAATGATGATGATGATGATGATGACTCGTAGTAGTTAGTATCTCTATCCGTCGGGTAGCTGTCGCATAACATTTAAATAAATGTTTAAAGAACTTTTTTTTTTTATTATGAATGGGCTTACTCATGGCCACAGACTAGCCGAGGCGTAGACGTGGCCTACGATGGAGCGAGCTCGCCCAGAAGGTGCCTGTTCACTCTTGATTTGAAGGTTGCCGGGTTATAAGAACACGGAAATATAGACGCCGGTAAGGAATTCCATTCCTTGGCAGTGCGCATAAGGAAAGCGCATAAGGATGTTAAATTACATTAAAAAAAAACTTCCGAGCGCTTGTCTACCGCTTTCCGCATACCTACAAAATAAAATTAAAATCAAAATCGTTTTATAGCACTACACACTATTTCTCCTTTAATTTTGCAGTTGTATAAATACAAACTGTAAACTTCAAAAAAGCGGCCAAGTGCGAGTCGGACTCGCCCATGAAGGGTTCCGTAGCAGCAAGTAACATAATAAAATTGCGGCTTACGATTTATGACGTATTAAAAATAAACTACTTACTAGATCTCGTTTAAACCAATTTTCGGTGGTAGTTTGCATGGTAATGTACATCATGTTTTTGTTTTAGTTTTATCATTCTCTTATTTTAGAAGTTACAGGGGGGGGACACATTTTACCATTTTGGATGTGTCTCTCGAGCAAACTATTCAGTTTAGAAAAAAATGGTATTAGAAACCTCAATATAATTTTTGAAGACCTATCCATGGATACCCCACACGTATGGGTATGGAGAAAAAAAAATTGAGTTTCTGTTCTACGAGTATGAGGAACACCCAAAATCTATTGTTTTTTTTTCTATTTCTGTATGAAAATCTTAATGCGGTTCACAGAATAAATTTACTTAACAAGTTTTAACAATATAGCTCTTATAGTTTCGGAAAAAAGTGGCTGTGACATACGGACGGATAGACAGACAGATAGACATGACGAATCCATAAGGGTTCCGTTTTTTGCCATTTGGCTACGGAACCCTAAAAAGAAATACTAAAATAAAAAAATAAGCTGAGAGATGAAATATAATTCGTAATACGAGTGAGCCCTCGCTGTCGACGACTCCACTATGGGATTAGCCAATTGTCTATAACTTTTCGCAGAAACTCAAATACGCGGTGCAGCACTCTCATTGAAAAACTTTTCTGACAGTCGGATTTCTAGGATTTTACAATTAAAATGGACGTAGAATGTCACACACTCATATTAAGCCCAGAATCGGATTATTAGGCTAACTGTTTAACTGTTAAAATAAATAATAAATTAAAGGGCCCACAGATTACCAGTTCGCCGGACGATATCAGCCTGTCAGTTGTTCGGAATTGTCACCTTTTGCGTTTAATTGACAGGCTGATATCGGCCGGTGAACTGGTATTCTGTGGGGCCCTTTACAAAATTGCGTAACTTTCGTTGTTGCACGTTTAGTATCGGCCTAAGTCGTTTTCACCCGCCGCCCGCAGCCGACAGCGGCCCGCCGCCCGCGGCGTCTGAATGGTATGTTCGGGAATGCTCGGGAGTGGTCGTTTTCGCCCGCCGCGTGCGGCGTCCCCCCGAAAACGACCATTCAGACGCCGCGGGCGGCGGGCCGCTGTCGGCTGCGGGCGGCGGGTGAAAACGACTTAGGCCTTAGATGTTGTCTATAGTACAGAAGCTACAAAATTATGTTCGGACTCTTTTTGAATTAATTAATTTATAAAGTGATCATGCAATTTTGTGGTTGGGTGTACGAGTACCTACTAATTAAATGCTGCGTTTATCGCATAAATCGGCTATTTTATGTGATAAATGCAGCGCTGAACGTGTGCGTCAACGGAATATATGAAAAATTATGATGTAAAATGGGTGTGTGACAAACGCCTTGAGCTTAACGCTGCGTTTATCGCATAATATAACCGCGCGCTTTATTGAGTTTGGTCACCCTAAGGGCCCCCCCACATCTAGCGTCTTTCGAGCGTCGTCGGCGTCTGGTCAGCGTTATGGAAAATGACGTCGCTGCGCAGTTGCGTCGACGTTGCGTCGGCAGCGGCCATAGAGTTGTAGACGCCGACGCTCGAAAGACGCTAGATGTGGGGGGGGCCTAAAGTACAGTGTACAGTAAGTGTAGCTCGGAGGCGGGGCATAGCGTTATCAAGTAGCACGAGACACCCTTATCTAGTTATCTCTATCTCACTTAGGTACCACTAAGAAATAGTAAAGAGGGTAGTTTATCTTGCACGCGGCTCGAGTTATTATGCGAGCTCAAGCAGGCGTGTCTTACTCTCGATTTCGTCGCTTCGCAACAGGTAGCTAAAAGTACATCCGTCCCACACCAATTTTGGTGGCTAGCCATAAGCCGCGTGGCGCTGTCGCCACCTAGCGCTCATATCTGTCCTAATCGTAACAGACGCGTTTTTGTTAGAGAGCAAATCTTCTGTACCTAGTACTATTTTATTCTGTGGTTCAAGGTGCATTCAGCGATCGAGCGAACCAGCACAATAACAGCCAGAGGGCCTAGCGCGAACCACGTTCGACGTGTTGCCTCTCTGTCGCACTTGTAAATTCGTACGTAAGTGTGACAGGGAGGCAACACGTCAAACGTGGTTCGCGGTAAGCTCTGGTGACTCACCTCCTCGTACTTCGCAGACCAGCACGAGTTCATTGCCCTCCTCCAAGGGTCCAACGACGCCGGACACGTCCCGGCCCGACTTGTCGTATAAAATCAGCTGGTGAGGCGGCACTGTAACAATTATAAAGGTTTTGATGAATAAAAATATCATAGATATTACTTACTTGTCAAAAAAAACTTACATAGTTACAATTGTACACAAGTGTAAAGTACATAGGTATTAAATATTACTTACGGCGCGATTCGGGAAATGAATTAGAGATTAACTAGATACGATATCGTAAAGATATGTGACGTCCCACGTCCTTACGCTATTATTAACGCCGCTCCAATATTATTGCGGCGCTATGCGACGTAAGCGCCAGCCGCCATATGGTATCTTTTGTCGTGGAAAGTCACATATCTTTACTATTTTATATCTAGTGAATCTCTAACTAATTTCCCGAATCGCGGCGCCAGCCGCCATAAGGTGCCTTTTGCCGTGGAACGTCACATATCTTTACTATTTCATATCTAGTGAATCTCTAATTCATTTCCCGAATCGAGCCATTAGTTCTATAAAAAATAATAGTCAGCGGTATTCTGTAGCCGTTTCAATCATTCCACTCAAGTGGTCAGTTAGTGAATTAGTTTATAGACATACATATAGATATAGAAACAAATAGTAACAACAAACAATAAAAGGCCTTCAAATAAAAATTACTAACTAAAATTGTATGCTAAAATTAAAAATAACCTATAGGTAATTCGCCAGTAACTGGCCACTTTTAGTAACTGGCTGCCCTGAACTAATAATGAATTATATTAATCTATAAATATAATTAATTATAGTATAAGGTGGCCAGTTATTGAAACCTTATACCTACTAAAATTAATTATGTCTATTGGTGAATAGAATTCATTTTATTTTAGGGCGGCCAGTTACTAAAAGTGAATTACCCTAAATAGAAAATCTGTTCCAAATCGCCGTCTATTAATTCATATGTCAATTAGGTTATATGACACGAACTATAATTAAACGAGTACTACTGCATGTAATCGAAACAAAAGAGTTCCAAACTAGCATTGTAATTTAAGAGCCGCTCGCAACCGAAACATTTCCAGTAATTAAAGCACCTTAGGACCTTTACGGCAAAACAGAAGCCGTAAGGTCCGACCGCAAATTGGAATTACGAGTTCGGCCCTTTCGGCTATCGGTGGCAGTTCGAATAGTCAGAATGGCCGCCCCGACCGCACAGGCTAGTTAGTAATCATTACACGACCGAACTTCCACGACGAATCAAAGGCGAATAGCGTCCAATTTAAAGGGAATTTCATAGTTGACGGCGTCAATTTTACAGTCGCGATATGATGTTTGTTCGCTTAACTCGTCAGGGCCAATTTGTGTTTGTTAAATTTAATTAGAGGTAATTATGTTGTTTTGGTGTTGTTTATTTATGTAGGGTATTTTGAATTTGGATTGAGCATTTAATGTAATTTGTCAATTATTAGTTGGATTGCTCAAAATTCTTCGAATTAGCAATTAGTAACATAAGTAGGTAGGTAGTCTTAAAACAGAGGCAATTTAAAAATTGTAGTAGAGAATGGTCAAATTTTGACGCATGCTTTGATCTACTTTTGGTGCTTAACTATACAGGCGTTCGTATGTTAAATACCGGCGAGTGTATCGCTCGTGGGTCGCACTAAAACTAACATTGTTACATGTGACAAAAGGACAACGCTCATTATGCAAACGTTAATAGAACATTGAATAAGCAGAGAGAGCTTTGCTATTCCATATAGCAAATTAACCTTAGGTAGTCGAACATTTTGTGTGCTTTTCGATCGGGCACTTATGAACATTTTCTAGTGGATGCAATTTGTTGTGTCAGAAGCTTAAGAACATTCGCCATCTTGCAAAAAAATATACTCGAGTCAAATGCCTTGAAATAACACTATTTAAAATACCTAATGAACGTGAAAGATTATCAGTTTTTTTTTGGAGATGGTCACAGTTGTCATAAACTTCCACTTAAAATAATAAATTCTCATACAGTAACCGTGAGGACGACACTTTTCTGGTTGAAAAAATATCACTATTGACAGCTAGCCATAATTGTTTCATAACAAGTTTATAAAGTTGAAAGCACCCTTCTTGAGCGTAGCTAAATCGTCCAGTGCGGATATGATGGTCGTTTTTGTCTACGTGACAGCGTGATAAAACGGTGTCCGTCTCTTTCTTGCGATAAAATATCTGTCACTTTTTAACTCTGTATCCCGCAGAGTATTAGAGTGTTTTTCCGAGGTGTATTTTATCACGTGGATAAATGGATAAAGCGATCAATAATACGCCTGTAGCGCACGGAAGCATCTACGGTGTGTTCTATGTGTGTTTTTAATAAAAAAATATGTAGGTACTTATGTGGCCCCGCGAGCCGCAGCAGGTCGCGATGTGTGTGAATGTCAGCCGTATTCGAACAATGAGATACGTCAAATACTAGATATTGAAACGATATGGATTAGATATGTCCGTGTCAAACAAGTGTCAAAATTGATATTTCTTCAAACAAAAACGTCACTTTTGACACTTGTTTGACACTGACATATCTATATTCTATTCCATTTCTTTTCAATATCTAGTATTTGACGTATCTCATTGTTCGAATACGGCTGTGTGTGGATAACAAAAGTAGCTTTGTCCGTTCGACTCGCTTTACGCTGTACAAGCAACATGAACACACAACCAGAGTGGCGCGACGGAAACCTCTCCCGCCCCCACTTTGCGAGACAAGTGGCGTTTATGGCGCGGCTATCACTTGTAAACGCTTTGTACTTCACATACCACGATCCCACAATATAACGTAACAGCCAATTGAATAATGCAGCTCACGGGACACAATGGCCAGTGACGTCATCAGTGTTGCCAACTCGGATTTTGAAAAAATGCTAGACTAATGTCAAAATTATGCCAGACTTTTTTGAAAAATGCTAAAAAAATGCTAAAATTTCACTTGAAATTACACTTAAAGCACATACATTTTTCAAATTTGCCGCCTTTTTCTACTGACAAGATCTGCTTGATATGGTCCGTCGACGTCCATCCGTCTACGAAAGTCAAAATTCATATGAAAATATGAACCACATAAGGCGATGGTACAGTTGGTGAAAAATTGGCTTAAACTAAATTATGCTAAAAAATATGCCAGATGCTAAATCGAAAATTTTGGTGCCAAAGCGAGTGAAAATATGCCAGATCTGGCATCATTTATGCCAAGTAGGCAACACTGGACGTCATCCCTTGAGCAGGGTTCTTTGCAAAAAACAGTCGGATAAAAGTCCCCGAATTGTTATTGGCAAAGTCCGCAGATATTAGAGTGTTTGGATCCGATTTCTCCGGAAGAAATTAAATAGTTTTGCGAGCCTTTGTCCTGCTCGAGGGTTTTTAGAGCCCGAGATTGGTGTGGGCCGAGGACGCCATTTTAGGGGATGCGCATTTTTTATCCTTTCTAATATTGTATTATGTAATGTAATGCCTATTCATGGAGTGAGCTGTTCTGATTTAACCTAACTAGTGCGACGTTTTCGATATTCAAAACCATGTTTTCGCAAATGTGTATAGTTCGTTTTTTTACCATTAGAAATTAGGTAAACAATCTTGAAGTGTCTTTTAATTGAAAAACACATTTTAAAAATAAGTTGCGGCAAATATGTAACAATTATGAATCTAATACGATAATTTATATTCTTCTGCTTTCATAAGTAAAAGCTTTTGAATTTTAAAAAGCGTTTTTCAATTAAAAGACATGTCAAGATCGCTTACCTTCTTGCAAGTTCTTTTTAATGCTAAAAAAACGAACTAGTGTGATTTCCACTGTGTCTCACATTTTACTCATTTGGGTGTTTTTAAGCATTTTAGAATTCAAATATTTTTGGATTTCATGCAACGTGACGAATTTTTAAGATTACCTTACGTTGAAACGTACCTACATGCAATAATATTTTTTTATAACGATAAATGTATTAGCGAGTGATGAATTGAATGCAGATATTTTGATTGTTCATATTAATAACCTACACTGTAAAGGATTAAAATGATTTTTTTTATTTGACAACTATAACCGCTTTTAAGTTTTGCTTCCAGAAACTAATCTAGGTAGGTATTTAATATAGGACGCCGAACCTAGGAAATTTCAGATAGCAACTCTAAAAACTTTTAGGAGTAACAACGTTTCATCATATTCATCAAATCACTACATACGTGAATGCTTTTAAACCTCCGTATACCCTGGCAAGAGCTCGTTTACAATTTAAAATTCCCTGATAAGCACATGTAGATAGGGGGTATAATAAATTCTCGTGCAGGCAGCAGGCAGCTACAACCGAAGTCGAGGTACACAGCCCAAGCGGATTGTAGAGGATGTGAAAAGTCTATTAAATGTTTTTGCAGGCTGAATACAAGAGCAATGAATGTGAGTCTATTTTGTTAAATAAATAATCTACATTTTAAAGGACTGTACCCCGTTTTTGATGTTTATAAGTGTATAGTTGATGTAAAGCAACGCAGTTAAAGAAAACGCTAAGCAGAACATGTAGAAATAAAGAAAAAGGTCAATCAAAAACCGTTGCATGACTCTTTGAACCACGGATTCGTAATTATTTATTTCTTAAATATCAAAACACTGGTATATGACATGTAACAAGCTACTGTAATTAAGTAAAAATAATTTGAATTGAACATGTTCACTTAAAAATTGTTTTAGGTGGGCTACACCGGGCCTTTCCTGTAACATTTAGCCATTATTCTTACGCGTGAACAATTATGTAGGTCATACTGAAAAAGAATTCGATGTCGAAGTTGGTTCCATAAAAGTTATTATTTTTTAATATGATCTACTATTATTAAGGAAATGGCGTTGGATCGGACACGTACTCAGTAGGCCGGACAGCCATCTATCTGGCCAAGCAACGTCTCCGCTGGCATGCGGCCGGCAGTACTCAGTACTACATGGAGGCGATCAGTTGAGAAAGAGGCTGGCTCAACTGGACTCGACTGGAAAGAGCTGGAAGAAGCCGCTCAAGATCGTGACAAATGGAGGATTCTTCTGCGAGCCCTATATCCTTACCTATATCCTTAGGGATAACAGGAATGCATCATTATCATCAATATGATCTACTTACATAGGTATTTACTTCAGAAATTGAATAAAACACACGCTATAACAAAGGCTGTGAGCAGAAGTTACCTTACTCATTGAGTTTCGCTTTTCACTTAGACCAATATTTTCACGGTACTTATGTTAGGTACAGTCAAGGAATTTAAATTCCGACCCATTTCGTACTTTGTCACAGTGACAACCGTATGAGGTCTCTAGCGGCTTTCATATTGATTGTCACTGTGACAAAGTACGAAATGGGTCGGAATTTAAATTCCTTGACTGTACCTATTAAGAGTTGCCCCATATAGCCTTTTGTAAGCCAAGATAATTAAATCAAAACTTAAATTAAAAGTTAAAATGGCGTTGAAGAAATGGATAGAAAAAAATTCAGACAAAATCAGTTGGTGCCTTAATTTAATCGGGTAATTAATTATGATTACAAATATTTTAATTGGCACGCAGTAACTCCGACGAAAAAATGACTTGCTAATTTCATTATTATTCATTTTTGTTACATTTTATTTTCTCTGGTCTTGTTAAAAGATAATTTCGTCGAAATTTTTATCCAAATAAATTTATATTATTACAGAAAATGTAAAAATAATTTCTTATTATATTTATTTTAGTCTTGAAAGCTACTAACAATTCTTAATTCATTTATTAACATTAAGCCAGAATTTTAATTTTAACATTGACTGGAAAATAATAATTTAATTACGAGTATCATAACTAACCAATGCGGTAAGTATGTATATTGTATGTGTATACATAAATCCTTATTGAATAACCTTATCAAAGCAACTATAAGGTAACGGTTTTAATTATCTCAAAGAAGTAAAATCTGTCAAAATTTACGGGACGATAATGAATCATAATTTTTAGTAGTTAGTTACTTATTTTCATACTTAGTTACTTAAGAGAACTGATTATTATGAATAATCAAATAATATCTGAAAGACAGAGTTTTTGCTCGGAAAACGTATAAAAATTCAAATTTGCGCGTTTTCCCAGAGATAAGACCTATATGTAGATCGATCTTTCGCCCCCGAGTTTATAGCTTCAGTTTCAACGAAATACTACTATATAGAGAGTGAAGTGGAGAGCAATAATACTAAATAGGTACTAACTACCATTCGAAACAAATTTATAGCTCGAAGGAAAGATTTTGCATAAAAATAAAACATCCATCCTCGTAACACTAAAACAGTATGTACACGTTAGGTCACTGTAATTAACTACGTTAATCAAGGCATGCCGCAATCGTTCCTCTACTTCACTATTAGCTGGAAAACCTGTTTGTTTTTTACTTATAATTGGCCGTTTAACTGGCGTTTAAATAGTGATGCATAGCTGAAAAAAAAATCCCATGAGAATAGCGAGTTGTAAAATTTTACGGACACATTATGAATGGCGTTTGGTCTTGCCAGAGCCAGTCAACAACTAATATGACAAGTATAACAATACGTAAACGTCGTAAATAGACTTTTAATTCGGATTTTCTCAAGTAACTTTATAAATAAGTAAAAATTAGGGGGACATCTTACACAAATCAACCTAGACCCAAACTAAGCAAAGCTTGTACTATGGGTGCTAGGCGATGATATACCTATGTACGTACATACTTATATAGATAAATACATACTTAAACACATAGAAAACCCCATGACTTAGGAACAAGTTTTTGTGTTCATCACACAAATAAACGCCCTTACCGGGATTCGAAACCAGAACCATCTTATCGTTGTTTTAGATGAACCTTTTGAAATACGAGTAGGTATGTTGTATCAACAGTCTTGCAAACAATTTTTTTTACATATGGGTAAAGATATCTGAAATTATTCCCAGGCTTAAGAAGGTATTCCCACGGTACATCACTACGTACAATTTATACGGCCAGGCGTGTAATGTATCTGCGTTGGCGTACGAATATCAACACCCCTAACTGTACATCGGTGGACCTTATTACAAAAGGCATAAGGTCCACCTGTGCACTTAACAGTGTGGGCGATACGAACATCCGCGCCCTGCAGTGTACTTCCGAACGTAATTCTTTCTCAGCCGGTTTTGAGTTAAGCGAAGCAATATGTAACAGTTAAGTGGGTGTAGCTCGCGATCGTAAGTCATGGCGTCGACGCCGCAAGGAATCGTACACATATACATCATATTGTTTAAACAATCCAGCTTTATGAGTCAGCTACTTGTGCGTAAGTTACTTGAACAAGTTTGCTCGCTTGTTTGATCGATGCTTGTGTGGAAGAAGCAACTGCTTATATGATCTAATGCTACCTATCAATAATATTACTTGGTATAAGTAGAAAAACCGTACAAGAAATCAGTAGGTATATCCGTAGGTCATATCGATGAACGTGATCAGAAATGACTAGACGTGACGAAGAATTTAAACTCGCCCACCGAGGGTTTCGTACTTTTTAGTCTTGTTGTTATAGCGGAATACAGTAATAAAAAATCTGTGAAAATTTTAACTGTCTATTAGCTACCACGGTTCATGAGATACATGGCCTGGTGACAGACAGACGGACAGACGGACAGTGAAGTTTTAGTAATAGGGTCCCGTTTTTACCCTTTGGAGGACTTTAATAACGTCAGTGTCACCTTAACGATGGTGATGACGAATTAATTGATAAACACGTTTGTGATTTAAATTTTTTTTTACCGTATTATTTCGTTGACCTATATTGTCCGTAGTACCTAATGTAATTTTGATATGCTGCCCCACAACGAATAAGGGACGTACGAAAATTCATACAATTTATTTAATTCTCTTTGATCGTATCTGCGGAATAAATTCACAAAGATAAAAAAGATTTTTTCAATGTCACTTACAGTTGATATATTTGTTTTATATGTGGTTAAAGAATTTATTTTCTCATAAAGAAATTTAACATTTCACTTAAATAGAGAAAATACAGGATAATTCATAAAATATGAGTGAGCATGCATGTTATTAACAAAATTAAAATAACTAATTAAAACTAGAACATGTCATTTACGAGACATTACATATAGGAATAGGTATACAAACATGCTTATAGTGAAGTTGTATAAGTAATAAGTATATTCTTATAAACATGTGGGTATGACCAAATTAAATACAAGTACGCTTATTATTTCTCACTATATAAATAAGGGGTACCTTCATTTGTTTGACATTAAGTTTGAAGTCATAATGTATTGTTTGTCATAATTATCATTAGTCCTAAAACTGAAACCGTTAACTTTTCAGGATTCTCGTAAGGCTATTCCATAGATATGTCAGGTAAGGTTAGGTTTGTTTTATGGCAATCTTGAAAAGTTACGCGTTTCTGAACCAAACCAATTATGACTAATGAAAATGCGGACAAACAATACATTATGACTTAAAACTGTTTGGGAAACAATAGAGATCCAATATGAAATAGCAATCAATTATAAAAACGAAAAGGTAATTTTTGAGTAGGTAAGTAAGTATAAATTGTACAGTTTACATAAAAATAATAAAATATTGCGTCACAACGCGATCGCGATAGCAACAGTTACTTTTTAAAACACGGTTGCTGTCACGTGGCGAAGACCAGAGGCTCTACCGCGAAAACCGCAAATCGAAACGTCGTCTGCCTCTCTGTCGCACGAATATGGAAGAGCGATAGAGAAGCAGATAACGAAATATCGATTAGGGTTTTTCGCGGTAGGTCGCCTGTTTGGGAAATCATACAGCCGCAGTCATGTAACGGTTCACGTTTTTACGACAGTTAGGAAAAAAAACAAATAAAACAGTTATATTTCTATAAACGTCTGTAGCCTGGCGATAAAGTGCGCTACGCTCAATTCGGAGGTCGTGGGTTTGAATCCGGCTTATACCAATGAGTCATTGGGAACTTATGTACAAAATATATCATTTTCACTTTTCGGTGAAGGAATCGCAAGGAAATCAGACTTATCCCAATAAGGCCTTGTTTCCCTCTGGGTTGGAAGGCCAGATGACAGTCGCTTTCATAAAAACTAAATCTAAAGCTTGGGCCTAGTTGCAGAGCGGACTCCAGATATTATGACTCGTGGTGATAAGCCGGGACCACGCTTGGAAGATGTTGATGATGATGATTCGAGGATAATAAATTAATAAATATTATGGTACAATCTTACACAAAACGATCTGGTGCCATAGTAACTACTTATAAGCTTATAAATGCCCTTACCAGGATTTGAACCCAGGACCTCCTGCTTTATAGGCAGGGTCACTACCGACCAGGCTAGGAAGCCGTTATATTATATACAAATCTTCTTCAACCTAGCGCTTACCCGGCCTAGCGCCAGGGTCCGCTTTCCTGCTCAATTTTCACCACTTTGCCCGGTCTTCGGCATCGTCAGGTATGAGATTGTTCTCTTCCATGTCCGCTGTCACGACGTCTACCGCGGCCGCGTAATCTAAACTTTGGACAGTGAGGTTGAGGCATCTATTTCCGACGTAGTCTCCCGGTCTGCAGCGTATATAGTCATACCATAAGAGGCGTCTTCAATATATAAGAGCAGCCTCTGGATCTCTTATACGCAGGAACAGTACAACGCCCTCCGTGTACAGTACAACAATGCCTTCAGAATGATGATGGGGCTGTCTCACTACTGCAGCGCATCGGGGATGTTTGCTGAAGCTAGGGTAGACTGTTTCTACACCACAATGCGGAAGCGGTGCACATCCCTGTCGCGTAGGGTGCGGGACAGCTCTAGCATTATCCTGGGGGCATTTGCGTCAATGTTTGACCGTCAGTACATAAACCATTGCAATATGATACATGTACTGACAGGCAAGCCAATGTACTGTATGTAAAAAAAATCTGTGATGTCCTGTATCTATAAACTAACCTTAGTTGTGGAAAGATTAATTAATGTTGTCAGACTGCTACTAACACATGTAATGTATTAATGTTATGATTTAATTTAATTTTACTCATTTTATTTTTAATTTTATATGGACCTGGTCTGAAATAAAGAATATTCATTCATTCATTCAATATATACGAATAAGCCATATATATATGTATTCAAGGCCACCGCAGCCTTCATCACTCATTCCCGCTGAGCCGCGATCAAGATACACGTCAAACTTCAGTGAAAGTAGGCGGCATGCATGCACAATGGCCCATTTTGCGCAAAACCCGACGTTCCGTATATTTCCCTTCCAGTATCTGAAGAATTCCTGAATAATTATCCTCGACTCCTAAACGAGCTTATATATGGGCCTGTTTTGGCTGAAACGTAAGTACAGTTGAAATTATTAAAATTAATTAAAACAATAAAGTAGTGAGAAACAAAAATGTTAAGAACTTCTTTTACTTGCCCTTCTTTACTTTTAATATGACTGTAGTATGACTGTGTCTACCATTGAATAATTTTACGGTTTTGACTCACTTGTTTTAGTTGTTGTTATTGTTGTTGTTGTTATTGTTGTTGTTGTTATTGTTGTTGTTGTGTTGTTGTAGTGTGTCTCACAACAGCTTAAATTCGATGACTGTGTCTATTTGAGAAAAAAATATGTATGCAAGGATATATTAGGTATATTTAATTTAAGTACCTACTTACCCTCTAAATCTAATGCAACTTCATCAACAAACTACTACACCTTATAAAACACAGTCCTCCGCCGCCTCTATCTGTTTGTGTGTTTGTATGTTCGCGATAAACTCAAAAACTATTGAACGGATTATAATGCGGTTTTCACCTATCAATAGAGTGATTCTTGAGGAAGATTTCGGTGTATAATTTGTTAACCCGTGCGAAGCCGGGGCGGGTCGCTAGTAGGTACTAACGATAACGATAATAACGTATATCATCACACATAATTACCTATATTATCGCATCTAACGACAGGCAAGCATTATGTGAAATTAATGAACAATCATTAAGAGAAGATAGAAGTAAAGTATCAGTTTCCTTCATTACGTGAGTTTGGCGCTTCCCATACATAACAGAGGGGCCAAGTTTGAGCTCCGAGAAATGTGATTATTTAGGAAACTTTACGAGAACGTCTAAACATGAACTTGTAAACTTAATTGTTGTAATATAATCAGTTTAGCACTCAACTTTGCTTTTATGTGACGATACGACTATGTCTCATGTTGATATCTTGTGTTGCTACATTAACTTTCGTGTTTGTAATACATTTAGCTTAGAAATAGCTTTAAGACAGACGTTAAGTACTTTATTCAGAGACAAAAGGATCGGATTCCTAAAGATTTTCGTAAAATAACATTTTCTTATGCTTAGTATTCTAGACACGTATCAAGATAGATAAAAGGAGTTTTTTATTTCTAACTATATTTAGATCTTATTATTATAAATTCTTGGAATAAAACACTTTTTTCATAAAGCAAACTCCATCGTTTTCTCGTAGCTCGCGTATCGTCCTTCAAGCTTCAACACCAAGCAAAAAGCCCCTCACTGCCGTATTCGAACTTCAAGATATTCACAAGAGACGACACGTACTAGATCCATTCTAGATACGTTATACTTTAGATATCAACTAGTTCTCTTTTGCAGCGCAATTCGGCCAACCAATGTCACTTTTACGTTAGATAGAGTAAGATATCTATTAGATGTGAATTGGATCTCTAAGTCATACTGTGGAAATCGTTCAAGAGTATCTCCAGAATCGCGCAAATGTCAAATTTGACAGGCTAGATCTTAAACATATCGTTATCGTATCTTGGTGATGTCTAAAAGATATCTAGTAGATATCTATTTCAAAATCCGAATCGGGCCCTCAGTAAGCCAACAGTTGTTTACGACAAAGCCTTATTGCTCGCTGGAAGCAGGAAGAAAAAGAAAAGCAAGTACTTCTCTCTCACTCTCACACAATAAAACCTGTCAATTATCCCACTGATTATCGCAATCTCATATCGCGAAACCCTTTCAGACAGCTTCGGAATTCGCGAAAACTTCCGTCCGACGTGGATGTGACAAGAATATAAAAAACCGGCGAAGTGCGAGTCGAACTCGCGTTTCAAGGGTTCCGTAGGTACATTACACAATATTTAACAATGTATTTTTTATCTGAAACGTGAGTGAACTGAAGTCCAAAACTAAGTAATTAGTCCGACTCATGCTTTACTGAATATTTCTAATACTTAGGCTTGTCATCTATAAGTAAAGAACTATTTAGTTTTTTTTTTTTCAAAATTTTAGACTCAGTAGTTTTGGAGATAAAGGGCCCGGGGGATGGACTATTTACATATTTTAAAATTACAAAAAGCTATATATATATGGGATTCTCAAACTGAGCTCTTTCATTTGATGTTGTTACATACACGATATACTTTAAAAAACACTATTTTTAATTTTCTTATTTACTCCCCAAAAGTGGCCTCCATGTTTAAAATTCATTTGTTTACGTAAAATGTCCGTCTTTGGGTCACGAATTTACATATGTGTATCAAATTTCAACTTAATTGGTCTAGTAGTTAAGATGAAAATAGACTGACAGACGGACAGCCAGACGCACGAGTGATCCTATAAGGGTTCCGTTTTTTTCTTTTGAGGTACGGAACCCTAAAAAGCAGCCAAGTCCCGGCGGCGGCGTGCGGGGAGAACGCTTCGCTGAATTAATAAGTACAACACGAAATTTGAATTTAATGAAACAACTTGGCGGCAAGCAGCTGAGCGGGTATCGATTTTGCTTATAAGAAATGAACTGTTCGATGTACTCGTAAAACGTTCGGATACTCGATTCTGCATTCAAAACGGTATTATGGCGGTATTGCAGAGGGATTTTATACTGATTTATGAAAATTGTAATATAGAGGGTTATAATACCGATTCAAGTGGTGATCTTCTTCTTTTTTCCCCTGCCCTTATCGCACGTTATGTGGGGTCGGCACAACATGTTTTTCTCTTCCATTCTCCTCTGTCTTTCGTGTCCTCAGCACTCACTCCTTTCTTTCTCATATCCTCTTTCACACAATCCATCCATCGTTTTTTGGGTCTACCATACGCTCTCCGTCCATCAACATTCATCCCTAACATTCTTTTGCCTATTATGGCATTCATCCCTCCTCATTACGTGCCCATACCACGATAACCTAGCACTCCTCATTTTCTCCGTTACTGGAGCTACTTTCAAACTTCCTCTTATATACTCATTCTTAATCCGGTCCTTTCTCGTCACTCCACACATCCATCTCAGCATTCTCATTTCCGCTGCATGCACTCTTCTTTCATCCGCTACTTTCGTCGCCCAGCATTCTGATCCATACATGGTGGTGATCATATTTAACATATAGCAAATTGCAAATAGAGTTAAGTAGTAACTTAATACTTTAACGCCACTTGCAACATCCCACTAACCCGAGGTTAGCCGGTTAAACTCTTAACCCAGTGTCAAATTGTACTGGTAACCATAGTAACTCCAGGTTTAACCGGTTAACCCCGGGTTAGTGTATAGTGGCTCTAAATCATCGATAATATATCTTCTAAACTTCTCAGTGATAGCTTTAGAAACTTGTTAATTGGGTTGGATTGGTCTTATACCCATAGGTATTTGAGGATAAATATTATAATTTGTGTATTAGATAAGCTACGCATAAGTTGGTTTTTTAATTGAACGGATTGGAATGTATTACTTTAGCAATTTACGTGCATATTGTTACTTGTATTTTAAAGTGTGTTCAAGTCTATACACCAGTACTTGAAGCAGTTTATACAGACTTCATGTTCAAACACTAATTTACTCATAATTTAACCGCGCGTGACTGGTTAGTTATGGTAATTTCATGTTCTACAAATCATATTATAATTATCTTTACAGAGTATGTTATAAAATTAATGTGAGCCACCGATCCAATTAAGTAGATATTTATTGATCACACAGCGAATTAACGGTTCAAATATTTGTCATGGACCCAGCGAAAGCGAAGCGCAAGGGAAGAGTCTTCGTTTCAGCAGTGGGGAGACACTCCTCGTTTCGGGCAATCTCGGCTCCATTCGGCTTAGCATTGCTCCGAACAATTATTAGGGTTTGACCCACTTGACGTCCTTTTGCGTGCACGACCACAGATAAGATCAAGACTTGAATTTTGACTACCCTAAATATCCGAAAGGGATCCATACAGAAATGGATAGCGCGATTCAGTGTTATAATATTTGATGACTTCAACTCAGAATTGAAGGGATGTTTACAAAAACAACATAACTGACTACAATGGTTGACACCTGAAACGATTAACAATGTTCTTAAAAAAGTGTCAGCCGCTCTATGCAGTTATGTTGTTTTTGCAAACATCCCTTCAATTAGATCAGCACTTTAACGATACCCTGAACCGTTTTGTCGCCAACTACGCAACACATAAAAACCGGGCAAGTGCGAGTCGGACTCGCGCACGAAGGGTTCCGTACCATAATGCAAAAAAAAACGAAAAAAAAAAGCAAGAAAAAAACGGTCACCCATCCAAGTACTGACCACTCCCGACGTTGCTTAACTTCGGTCAAAAATCACATTTGTTGTATGGGAGCCCCATTGAAATCTTTATTTTATTCTGTTTTTAGTATTTGTTGTTATAGCGGCAACAGAAATACATCATCTGTGAAAATTTCAACTGTCTAGCTATCACGGTTCGTGAGATACAGCCTGGTGACAGACAGACGGACGGACGGACGGACGGACAGCGAAGTCTTAGTAATAGGGTCCCGTTTTACCCTTTGGGTACGGAACCCTAAAAAGTGTCAGCCGCTCTAAGCAGTTATGTTGTTTTTGTAAACATCCCTTCAATTAGATCAGCACTTTAACAATACCCTGAACCGTTTTGTCGCCAACTACGCAACACATAAAAATGGGATAGATACGTAGCATGTTGGAAACACGGTAAAACGTTGCGTTCAATAGTTTGTTGAACTCAAGGATCGTTCACACTAAAGTGGAAATGGATAAAAGTGAACAAAAAATGATTCTTGTTTATACCCTCTCTCCGTGAATGATGCGTGCTTGATTGATACACTCGTTCCCGTTTCCTCTAGTTATATTATGCATTATATAAATAAATATATAATGAATATACCTAGAGTCGTATACTGATTGTAATAATAAGTATTTGTTATGGATTTGATCTGTCAGTATCGAAGGGATAGTTTTACAAAAGTCACTGCTTGAAAATGTTTCTACAAGTTTTCCTAATATGAAATGCCTCTTTATTCAGAGAATTCTGGACTGGCTGGAGGTAGTTTCCATTATGAAGGCGCCACAGTTTATGTACGTGCGCATTGTTAAATTTAGTATTAGGGTAATCTGAATTAAAAAAGAAACTAACACATACCAACTTATCGCAGGAATCGAAATGAAATACCGTTTACTTTACATGAAAAAAACATCGGGTTGCACTCCGGGAGTGCCGGCAGAACTGAAAACTCAATGACATTGTAACAGTTTCCGATCAGGTCACGTGTCCGTCTTACGTCTTACGAATCTTAAGGTCACGTGTCCTGTCGCGAGTTTAACATTTTTTTCCCATCACAAAAAGTACACAGCGCCGCTAAAGAAGTTTTCACTTCAAAGAACCGGTAGTCGATCCCTGCATACACGAGGATGTTTAATTTTTTCTATACATTCACACGTAAACCAATATGAGCCCATCCAAACCGCAGTGTAAAGGAAGCCTTACGTTTGATGTGGCTATAAATCGCATAGCTCAGACTACAGTTAAAATTATGCCTCCTGAATTATGCATTGACTGTAACACGGTAGAGGTAGTAAAATACTTGATGGGAACACAGTTAGGTTGAGGCAATTTGTACACAATTTGTGACGGTTTATTACATGTCGCTGTGGGGTTAGTTAAGTTAGTTCGTAGGTAAGTTTATTTGATCGACTTGTGTTGAAATTAGGTGACATAGTATAAGGTTTTAAAAAAAATCACGAGCGTTGACGGTCGAAAACGCCAATGCTAGAAAATAAAAAAAAAGGTTTTTTCTTTTTCAATTTTAAATGTATAATGTACTGTTGTACGTTAAACGCTGCTGTTGCGTTGAGCTGCGAAATTGCATGGAGAAACCACGAATGAATTCATCGATAAAGTCTCCATACACTTTGGCGGCTAATGGTACAATTTCTAGACGCATATTTTGGAAATCTCATAAAAATCTTTCGTGAGACATATTTTAAACCACTGGATGATCTTCAAAGCATGATTCAAGGACTATACCATGCTTCTATAAAGGTAGGTCTTAAGATGAATATGTCCAAGACCAAAGTTATGACGAACATCACTGGCAATTCGAATCTCACCGTAACGGTGGGAGCCGAAGAGCTGGAGGTGGTCGAGCAATACGTGTATCTTGGACATATTCTATCTTTCGACAAAAAACATCAGGAAAAGGAGATCTCCAGAATAATCCAGTTGGGTTGGGCGGCATTCAACAAACTTGCGGACATCCTCAAATCTGAAAACTTTCCACAATGCCTGAAAACTCGCCTCTTTAATCAATGTGTCCTGCCCACCATGACATACGGTGCCGAGACATGGACGCTCACTAGGGGGGCTGTGCATAAAATACGAGTAGCACAAAGAGCCATGGAGCGCTCCATGCTCGGCATTAAACTGCAAGACCGAGTGAGGAATGTCGAAATCCGACGCCGCACCAAGGTGCGAGACGTGGGTGACGTCATCTCCAAGCTTAAATGGAGTTGGGCGGGACATGTTGCTAGGCAGAGTGATGGCAGGTGGACCAAAAGGTTGATGGATTGGTGGCCGCTTTCGGATGAAAGAAGCGCCTGGCGTCCGTTAGCTCGTTGGGTGGATGACATTCGGAAATTTGCGGGGCACTTTTGGATGAGACTAGCCCAGGACCGGGATAAGTGGCGTACACGAAGAGAGGCCTATGCTCAGCAGTGGGCGACTGAAGGCTAGAATGATGATGATGATGATTTTAAACCACAACGGTTTCACTCACTTGAATGTTTAGTCGCTATTGGCGACATGTTTCGGGCCCGACGGGGGTCCTTTAGGCTCGAGAAAAAATCAAGTGAGTGAAACCATTGTCGTCTACAAACCTCATAAAAGTTGTGACAAACATACGACGATTAAAATGTTTTCACATAATAAACTTGTGGCGGCGAGAACATGCAATTTAAACTTTTCAACATGTGAGTCTATAAAAAGAACACCTTGAAATTCGTGTTTCTAAAGTAATTTAAAAGCCTGGACAGGGTATTTATACATTTATTGTAATGCTAATTTGTTCTGATAATAAAATTAGATAATATGCGCGTTTGAATTCAAATCAAATCAAATCAAATATCATTTATTATCAGGCAACTAAGGCCCATAGATACATTCCTTACAAACTAACATACTTACAAGCTAAAAAAATATTTCGGCGACACGGCGGTTTTCAGTTGTGTCGCATGTTCTGGTGTAAGATTTGGCAGATTCCCACGGAACCGCCGAAACACCACACCCTTCGGCCAGAAGTCCGCGCTCGCGATGGTTTCCAGCAGCGGCCGCGGCACGCGCACGACGAAAGAGCTAAAGTGCACGTAATGGCGCGATCGCAGCTGGAACACTTTCAGCTCGTAACGGCTCTTCTTGCGAACATATTCCACCACATCGTCAACCAATAAAAAAAAAAAGGCAATTTAAAATCTGATCTCGATATAATAGGTCCTTTGAGCACCAAGTATCATCCATCAGGATTTTATAATGGCGTGCTATTAAATATGACCTAACCTAAATGAACACAAAAAACGAACTTTTTGAAGAATAAAACTTAGATGGAGTTTTTTGAATACTCTAAATCTAAATCACAGATCTACACCAGATGACTCCAATTCTACAGTGTAACATTTTAACAACATAAATTGTTAGTATTCTATTTTATCTACATTTCCATATGTGTTAGAAAGTTTGAGCTTCCTACTTTATTCGCCTGACTGTACATGGAATACTAGGAGTTCACGGCAAAGTTCGCCTTGTGGCGGGGTAAATTTATTAGGTATATTTTGTGCCTCTAGCTTCCTATGCACTTCTTTAGGTCACGAGCTCACACTGATTTAGATGCTAATGCCAGAGGACGTGAGTTGTAGAACTTTTCTTCGGGGTTTTAGCTTCTATGGTATTGATAGCATTTTCGACGACAGTTTGGAATAGTTAGTTATAATCCTTCAGAATTGACGTATTGTTAGAGGTATCTAAATAAATGTGGTTCATTAAGTTTTAAGAGTATTTATTTAAATGGATGATGATGATGATGATGTCGATTGTGTCGCCGTCGATATGTCGGCGGCCGATCGTAAGACCAGTCAGATCGTAATGTTCCTCTGTAATATTTTACGATAGTCACATTAAACCAATATATAGGTAGGATAGGTTCGTTAGGTTGCTTCAGATGCCCGAAGGGCAAACTGCCCAGAAATAGGAGCCCCGCGTAGCGGGGCTCCGTCGACTCAGGGAACGAGTCAAAGATTTTCACGTTTCATGATATGCCTAGTTTCAGGATATGCCTGATCTTACGATCGGCCGCCGACAGATATACGTCTGGGAGGACATCATAATCATCATAATTTCAAATATCCATTTATACCCGGAAAAATAAGGTATTCTGTAAATTCTGACGTGCATGGACTCGAACGTGACTTGCGAACCGAGTTTTGATTTAAACTTCCAGCCGCATTAAGTCGTTATACAGGGTGGAAAGGTAAGTCGGGCCCTGGAGGGAAACTACCTAAAATCCTGAATGCAGTTTTGCTTCTTTTTAAAAATAAAGGAATGTCTCTTTTAAGTAAAATGAGCCAGCTTAAGGATTTAAGGTAGTTTCTCTCCAGGGCCCGATTTATCTTTCCACACTATAATACATATGAGGTTGGTAAATACCTTATACAGGGTGAAATTTAATTCACTGGCCAAATTGAAACACCCGAAAGAACTCGAAAAAATATTAAACACGTGTTTTTTCTTTTAATACCGCTCAGTACTTTTTTTTCGAAATAACTCATCATCAAGTTGTCCTAAAAACCTCGTACGTTATGGTGAACCGACAACTACCCACACCCGCTTCTCTCTTATCAGTTAAGGTCATTGACACCCCGCCCGCTGTTTGCAATCGCGTCACCAATTATGAACCCTATTGCAGCGAGATAAGAAGACGCTTACCTACATAAGTTGCTAATTTTTCTTTCATACTTTAACGGGCTTAGAACCGTCAAAATGCAAAGGCAACCCATTTTTAATCTAAAATGTTATTTCTGACATTCTGACTAATGATTATTAACAAAACGTCCTTGGCTTAAAAACAATGAGTAAAAACTAGGTCAGGAATCTTTGCATTCAGGCGTATTTAAAAAATTGAATCAACTTACGCAACTAACGAAAGTCCCACGAGATGGTACTCTTGGATTCAATCCTTGTCTGCGAAGGCGTGGAACTGATTCCATTTCGTATAATCTTTGTTCACCACGTAAACACTCACCACTTAATAAATAACACCGTACCACTTCGTAATATTCCCGGTTCGAAAACATTTTTTTTAACCTTAGTACGCGCGCGATTATTATTTTAAGGTTGGCGAGTGACGAGTGACTAATCATTTATGCTTACCGTTATGTTTACTGCTAGCGCGGAATGGTTTAGTTTAGACTACCCTCGAAATTGATAAACCTGCCTACCATCGCCAACACTAACTAGGTGGACCCTATTGCAACGATTATAAGGTTTATTGAAGGTTTTGCTGATGTTGTTGTTAAAACCTACTATTAGGTTTGTTTACATTTGTGGTAATAGGGTGACCACGACTCGTAGAAAATATTTAAAAATAGAAAAATGAAAATTAAAAAAAAATGTACTCTTTTTTTTCGCTAAATAGATTCCTTAAGTGTAACCTAGTGCCGGGAATGAATATGGCCAGTGATTTAAATTTCACCCTGTATATTTAGCAACATCATTTATCGTTACTATAAGTTTATCTAATATTCAAGCACTATTATCCTTTGGCCACGTCACCATCCAGATCATTAAGTGAGTTACGAGAAAAATATGTTTTCGTTCGCCGGCTAACACGTTTAAGGATCTCGCACTCTGCACTAAAAGCCTCTACACGTGGTATCGCCGTACATTATTGTAATAACACCACTCGGGCTTCTTTGATGGGACGGCCGTGTGTAACCTCTCATTTTCCTTACCGAAATTCAAAGGAGCGAAATTCAAAGCTTTGTTTTGCATCGCTCGCGCGGCGAAAGCCGTTGAAAGACTGGCTTTTTAGATAAGGTTCGCTTATAAATTTTCAGCATAGGGCAGACATTTTGCGCTAAAGTTTTTCAGTGTGAGAATGCGAACAGCTGCTCCGTACTGGCATTGCGGGCTTGGGAAAGTTATCTGCGGAACGATTTAACTCGGTAAGTGTGCCTTGTTATAAGTGTTTTTGTGTAATATTTCTATATTCAGTTGGCAATTTTGATGGTTTTTAGTATGAACTTGACGATGACTTTTAGGAAAATTAATTACTCTTTTAGGTTACTGTTTTTCAAAAATGTTTATTTCGTCTACAAACAAGTCAAGTTAAAAATGATATTACTAGTTGAGTTTTTTTTTTGCATTTATTTTCAGATTTAATGATTTAATCTGATTACTTTTCTCTGTATTTTCTCTTTCAACTGTTTATCTATAACTAAAACACAAATTTTAATAGCATTTTTATATTCACGAGCACACTTTTGTCTATTATTTGATTTTAAAGTTCTATACTGAATACAGATGGATTGGGGTTTTCGAAATTGTAACTAAAAATATATTATTAACACGTTCGCGGACGCTCAGTCACACCGTTTGGACACCTAAATTTTGTATGGAGATTTTGGGACTGTTATAGCATTCCTGTCACTGCAAATATATATTTTAGGTTTGTATATGACGCGTAATGCTATGCAAGGCGAATGCTATGCAATCCGCGTCAATATGAAGTATATTTTTTATACGCTATATGACAACAAATGCTCTACAATTCGGATGCATAAGCATGTCTGTCACATGACGTAGTCAAGATGTGATCTTATGTGACATCACATGTTATAGCATTCATTCATCGTGGTCGATGAACTTGATGGCTGAGAATTCTGACTGCCTAGAGTCAAGATCTTTGCTCTAAAGACTCATTGCTGGCGTCTTCAAACATTTTTCTACTTCTGTTTTGTTCCCTCATTGCTTATCATTGTCATATTGTGTCCATCTCATACATGCCCCATCCCAAGCACGTTCGCCATTCATTCGACCTAAAATTATGTGATACTACACATCCTGCGTTGGAGACCGCATCATATGTCTGAAGAATCTAAAGGCCTACTCATGGCATATTGCAGAGAGCCGAAAGGGCAATGTTGAGCTCTCTAAAATAGAGTGGTTTGTTTTTCTAGCTGTTCAAGGTATACGCAGCATTTTACGCCAACACCACTTCTCAAAAGCGTCAATGTCGTCCGCATTACACTTTTAGAGTTCCCTGTAAGGCACCGCCGCGTTAAGTTCTGGACGTAAAGCGTCCACCACTTTTCCTGTCAGGCGATGATTCACCCAACTTTATATTATTTTTCGAATGCATCTGCACCAAACATAAGGCGTGAAATATACAAGAATTATGCCACAATACTTGTCAGAAAGGTTCTTACCTTGTAAGAGGTGATGATCGAGCGCCAGCAGGCTTATAATTCACAATTATACCATCAAAACTATGACTAGTAACGTAATTACTTGAATGCTAGGTATACACATTCATGCCTCACTTTTTCACATTCACCGTTATCAAAATTTGATTGTAGCACAATAAACCACTAGTAAATATGTTCGTTTATTAAAACACATTGAAAAACTTAAAGAAATTGTAAGAAAAACATTAATTACGATTTTATAAAAATCCGTCAAAATCGCTATCGCGCACGAAAATCACCCAAATTTCATGTGTCTACTCCCAGACGCACCTGCCGGGCTACTAAGGGAGCTCCCATACAAAGACGAATGCTATAACAGGTGCGTCACAGAAAGGGGGGCCCAATTGGAGACGTCACAGGATAATTTTTAACTTCGATAAAACTATGTAATATGGCAGTATGCAAACTTTGATTCTGGTGACTGGTAGAGGAAAAGTTGGTGAATAATATTATACTGTGGTAAAGCGGATTGATAAGCATTTCAACGCAGAAATTTAAAACGAATAACGGATGCTATAGCATACGCGTCACCAGGAGTAGTGCAAAAACGGATGCTATGCAATCCGCGTCCGCGAACGTGTTAAAATCGCCAAAGAATTCCAAACTGGTTATTTTAAATTTCCACTGAAAAAATTTAACGGGTTCGACTATCAGAGCAGAATAAAAAGCCGAATCGGAATTTTCAGAATATCCACGCGGCTGTGTTGAATGTTAATGGAGGTTGTGTCCTTGCTTCGTCGCCAGCTAAAAGGGACTCCCACAATAGCGCGAACTAAAATTTAATTTATAATGACGAGGTTACAATGCAAACTATAACAAACACTCAGGGAAATTATAGTTTACGGGGTTCGTGAGAAATATGACAGTTGTATTGAGATGTCAAGTTATACGCCCTTTCTCATCCCGTTTGGTAAACAGGTTATTTTAAGACTAGAAGCTCCATATTTATTGTTGTGGTGTTGTGGCTCCACATTATTTTGTCCCGTCAATTTAATATGCACTAAATTATAATAATTGTATGCACTTAGATCAGACAAAATAGATTTGGCTGTTTCATACATTTTGGCTGGTCCGTTTTCTATGGGAGGACAATTCTTTTTTCGCGATTTTGGGGTTGGTCCCATAGTAAATGTCGCTCAGTATATTCCCGAACCTCCCTGGCAACGGAAATGCATTTTTTTTTTAGCCACCGTGTATTGTTTAAATATTTTATAAGGGCAAGGACGCTTACCCTATTCGCAAGAAGAGCGCGGGACTGAGTTGTACAGTCTCGTGTCAAAGGCATAGTCTCATTTCATGTCACTGAACCAGTACAGTACCTACCTAAGTAAGGAAATAGGAACTAGGAGTAAGTTTACTTGGTTTCTTCGGCCATCTGAGCAGGACAGGGCCAGATAGGCTGGAAAAGCTCCTTATTACTGGCCGCATGGCAAGGAAGCGTAGGGGTGGACGTATGGCCACGGGTTGGCGGACAGAATAACGTCAGAGACAAACGCCACATTGCAGGCTAGCATGCATTGGGCCCAAGACAGAGCGGCTTGGAGAGCGCTGGTAAAAAGTGTCCACATTCGTCACGTCCCTCAGCCATGAGGATACGACAAAGAAGAAGGAAGAAGTAAGGAAGAAGATATACCAAACTTACCAATGACAGATAGCCGTATTTGGAAGTTTCTCGTCGGTGAGTTCTTGAAGTCGACACGGCAGCGGTAGATGCCTTCGTCGTCCAGTTGTACAGTGTCAAGCGTGAGCGCGGCCGGGCGCGCCACCGTCGCGAAATACGCGCGGGGACCGAACGCGTTCGGGTCGGACCATTGCAGCGCCTTGTTGAATGAGCGGCCGCGGACGTCGAAACTGGAAAGAAGAATACTTTTTTAGTAATAAGAACGGGTTTGATTCAGAAACAGTGGTTTTTTTTTTTAGGGTTCCGTACCCAAAGGGTAAAAACGTGACCCTATTACCTAGTCCGTCAGTCTGTCTGTCCGTGCGTCTGTTTGTCACCAGGCTGTATCTCATGAACCGTGATAAATAGATCGTTGAAATTTTCACAGATTACGTATTTTTGTTGCCGCTATAACAACAAATACTAAAAACAAAATAAAATAAATATTTAAGGAGCTACTTACAACAAATGTGATTTGATTTGATTTTTTTGCGTAATAGTACAGAACCATTTGCGCACGAGTCCGATTCGCACTTGGCCGGCTTTTTTTTTTGTTAGGGACGCAATGAATGCTTTAGATACCAATGTTTAGTATAATTTCTATCATCCTTTGTTTTCTGAGACAAAAAGGATTTGAGCCTCTTCGAAGGAATATATTAGGTACTTATAATAGTTATAATAAACGGCGGCTGGCACTTACGTCGCATAGCGCCGCAATAATAATTATTGCGGCGCCATAAGGTACCTTTTGCCGTGGAACGTCGCATATCTTTACTATTTCATATCTAGTGAATCTCTAATTTATTTCCCGAATCGCGGCTAAAGTATAATTAGATTCATGTCTCACACAAACTTACAATTAAATGAGTATTTCTCTTAAAATACGATATTGTGTTCTATATTAATTAATAGTCTGTTATTCCGACGTATAGAATGGAAACTTATAGTAAAATCCATAAGTAAACCATTCCACCCTTTGTTTGATAACATTAGCATATTCAGAATTGATTCGATAACGCGCAGGCCTTTATTTCGTAAACACAGCGTTAGGGGGGTCACTCGTTTGACCAAAGGAACTCTTGCCTCGATTATAACTGACACAGAAAGTTCACTCCACGGTTATAGGTCTACAATTTAACTTTATTCATTTTTCGTCTTAAGTTAGGTAACGGTTATAGGTCTACAATTTAACTTATTGTTAAGCTTCCAAATATATTTGTTAATTTTTTCTCGACACGGAATGCATCCTGCAGGTTAAAAGGGTTAGCAGCGGACATGTTACGTCAATACCTAAAGTTAATACAAGTATCCATAAGCTTCCACGGTGCACGTTTAATAAGTTAGACCTATTTTCCGCCTTTGCGATATAAAATAATGAAACGTCTACGCTGTTTACTTTATTTCATTCCACTTAATTATATTTCAAGCACCGTAATCACCGAGTATTAATTTTAACCGTCAGGTAATCGACTTTTTCATAGCGGCCACTAACGGTAAGTAATTAAAATCTTAATCTATTAATATTGACTTTTAAATGGCGTTGAGAGAGCTTGTTTCGTTCACGCTAAGTTCTCATTAAAGTCGGGGTATAATTGAATTCGTAGTTACGAGCTCTGAGGTTGAGAACCGCAGTTTGGACTAGTTTTCGTATATATGTAGGCGGCCGATCGTAAGATCAGGCAGATCGTATTTAATGTTCCTGTGTAATGTTTTGACTATTAAATAGTCACATTAAACTAATATATAGGTAGGATAGGATCGTTAGGTTGCTTCGGGTGCCCGAAGGGCAAACTGCCCAGAAATAGGAGCCCCGCGTGGCGGGGCTCGGTCGACTCAAGGAACGAGTCAAATATTTTCACGTTTCACGATATGCCTAGGAATTTCACGATATGCCTGATCTTACGATCGGTCGCCGACATATACATAGACTGTGACATATTAAATAGGTCTCCTATACAGCTCGCCGAAAAATACGTTGACAAAAAAACCGGACAAGTGCGAGCCGCACTCGCCCACCCAGGGTTCCGTGCTTTTTAGTGTTTGTTTGAAATTGAACGACAATTGAATTCAATAAATAAATAAATAAATAAATAATCATTTATTTCAGATCAAACAATCCATAGAATTTGTTAGTTGTCTTAAACTACATACCTAATAACTAGTGTTAGTATTAACATTATCACTAATTAACCTATACTACAGAGGAAATGCAGAACACACAGGTCGCCCAGTCAGAACCACCAGGTGCCTCCATATTCGACAGTCGAGTCTATCGAATATGTTGTATGTGTAATTGTTGTCAGTGTCAACAGAATCGTTCAATTTGGTCTAGAATTAGAGATTGATCCGCCCCAATACAGGCTACACCCTATATACTCTAGTGTATGTACTCAAGCCGTATGTTTGATAGCGCGGTAATGTAACGTTATACAAGGTGTGCGTGACACGGAAGCCGCTAGAACGTCGCTAAACTCGCTCCGCCGATTACTTTGTACAGTCGACGTCAAAGATATCTTAACATTTTTCGCCTTATTGCAAAGGAGTAAGGTGCAAAAGTGTAAACATATCTTTGACGGCGATAACGTTAAATATATGCGTACATTTTTGCCTTATTTAAAATAACCAGACATTTTGTAGACTAATCAACAGTCTTTTTAAAATTCTTACTATGATGAGATCGCTTGATGCTTTCTATAGAATACAAAGTCTTGGATGCCTCAGCCCGGTCCCGGGCCTTTCTAGCATGAGTCATGATGTGCTGAGTTGTTTACATTGCATTGACCGTCCAGTGGCGCCCTCGTTGGGGGATTGTGTTCCCTGATAATAATAAACTAATATTTTTTTGTAAAAATTAGTATATTACTATTGTTGTCCCACCGATTCCCCAACTTTTGGTCTTTGTCACACAGTTTTATTTTACTTATTAGGGTTCCGTACCCAAAGGGTAAAACGGGACCCTATTACTAAGACTCTGCTGTCCGTCCGTCCGTCTGTCACCAGGCTGTATCTCACGAACCGTGATAGCTAGACAATTGAAATTTTCACAGATGATGTATTTCTGTTGCCGCTATAACAAAAAATACTAAAAACAGAATAAAATAAAGATTTAAGTGGGGCTCCTATACAACAAACGCGATTTTTGACCGAAGTTAAGCAACGTCGGGCGGGGTCAGTACTTGGATACCTATCCAAGTACTGACCCCGCCCGACGTTGCTTAACTTCGTTATGGTACGGAACCCTTCGTGCGCGAGTCCGACTCGCACTTGCCCGGTTTTTTTTTGCTTTCTCTACCTACCACCTGAACAGAAAAATGTGCCCACCATTTTCTAATTCACTTTGTTTCCCCTACCAAAATCTTAAATTTAATTTTCAAGTTCAATGGCCTGCAAATACTCCCATACAAGCAATTCCGTCTAAGTGAATTGCTAATTAAATATATTAGGGAGATTGTGTATAATTCTTGAACTTGAGACTTTATTTATGACAAGGATAAGTAATTGGTTTAACGGGAATTGAGATTAAGCGTTGTTCTCTTCTCAGGTAAAGGAAAATGTTTTTGAAGTGAAAACTTCTTTAGCGGCGCTGGGCACTTTTTGAGGTGGGGAAAAAATAATTAACTCGAGACAGCGTAACGCGATCACGTGACCGTAACGTTTAGATGGCCACTCATGCATGCAATGGCAATCAATAAAGAAAAACTCAATGATATTACACGAAAAAGGTTTTAATCTTGTACGGGTTGAAATACGAGGATCTCACAGTTACATTCTAACTTTATATCACTCAAATATAATTCAATAAAGCTACAAATTGATGAAATCGCTAATAAAAGTGAACTCTAGTACTGGTGAATAAAACTCAAAATATCATGACCAAATATATTTAGATGCAAGGTCTGCAAGGTAACTTTACAATTTCTATTCGAATTTTAAACAATTAACGCTACCAATTTGAAATTCGAATTTTAAACAAGCTCACTGACCAGCAATTTCGGAACTAAAGTTTTTCAATAGAAAGGAGAATGGGTCAATTATACATAGTGCTGCATACATTTTGGACTAGTCATTGAGTTTTCACTTCTGTCGGCACTGCCGGAGTGCAACCCGTTGTTTTTTTTAAATGTAATTGGAAGCAATCGAGCAGGCGAGCCATCTGATAGCAGTCATCGCCACCCATGGACATAATCACATATGCAAAATCCGAAGGACCTTTGAGAACCCTATAAATACCTGCTTCTTGAAGAACCCCATGGAAACACCTCAGAAGGTAGCTCATTCCACAACTTGGAAGTTACAAGTATTTTATTTTAAATTTTGCTGCTGTTCCGAGGGACGTCTGTAGAATAGGTTTAGTTTGTCTTTGACTTTTATGTTACTGTGTCTATGATTGAACAGATAGATATCATAAATCATTCTTAGACTAAACTAGTTATGGTTGTTGTTTATTACAAATCTTAATATTACATGGCGCAGTCGGTAGGATTACCTATGCCACAAAATAAATAATAGTACTAGGTACAGAAGACTCACTCTCTAACAAAACGCGTCTGTCACGATCAGCACAGATATGGCCGCTAGGTGGCGACAGCGCCACGCGCGGCTTATGGCAAACCCCAAAATTGGGGTCGAACGGATGTACTTTTAGCTACCTGTAGCAAAGAGACGAAATCGCGGAGTGAGCCACGCCTGCCTATGCTCCCAAAGGGAATCTAACTTGAATCCAGCTCCAACTCCTGAGTCTGAGATGGAGTCGACGAGTGCTACTGAGGCACTTGCACCTCCAATGCCTCTTAGAAGATCTAACAGATATGTTAGACCTCCCAGGCATCTCAACGATTATGTATGTACTATTTAATTCTCTAACCTTTATATTTTATTAGTTTACTTTATGTCGAAAAATATGTTTAGTTTGTCTTTGACTTTTATGTTTCTGTGTCTATAATAGAACAGGTAAATAAATCATTCTTAGACCAAATTAGATATGGTTGTTGTTTATTTCAAATCTTAATATTACACGTCTATTATAAAAAGTATATGAAGTTTTCTTGTTTTTTAGCTATTAAAAGTCATCATCATCTCCTCCTAGCCGTTTTCGGCTACAGCGACTGCTATGAAAGCAGTCAGATTGCGCAGGACATATTAAAGTGCATAAGTGTTCGCGCAGACACAAATGCACTCTCTCGTCCTTACCCCTCTAATTCTGATGGAACGGAAGACCGCTACGATCAGAGAGAGACTCGGATGCAGACATCTACGGAGATGTCATTCCGGGTTTTTGTTCGAAGTTTGCCTTCTTCTAGGTGCTATTTTAAGAGCCGAAGCTGGGAAGCCCACCAAGCATTAAAAGTACGGATGATAGGTTCATCGTCATCCCACTAACCCGAGGTTAAGCAGTTAAACCGTTAACCCTGTGTCAAATTGTACTGGTAACCATGGTAACTCCGGGTTTAACCGGTTAACCCGGGTTAGTAGAATGGTGCAAGCGGCGCCAAGTATGTTAGAGAGTAAAAATCAATAGAAAATACCTATTTTTAACCGACTTCCATTTCATAGAAGGAGGAGGTTCTGTATTCGGTTGTGGCTATTTTTTTTTTATTTTTTTTTAACCGACTTCCATTTCATAGAAGGAGGAGGTTCTGTATTCGGTTGTGGCTATTTTTTTTTTATTTTTTTTTCTATGTACGTTCACCGATTACTCCGACATCCGTGGTCCGATTTGAGTAATTCTTTTTTTGTTTGAAAGGAGCTACCTCCGAGTTGGTCCCATTTTAATTTGGTTCTGTTCTGATGATGGAATCCATGAGGAATTGAGGAAACTCCTCAATTTTTAAAGGCACATGCATGGTGATTTGGGTGTTTTCTTAAGCAACTCGAGCATTTTCTCCCGAAAACCACCACTTTGATGAAGTAGACCTGATGATGATGATTGTTTTGATGATAATGATGATGATTTTTTGAAATGTAGTATGTTCAGCGATTACTCCGGCACCTGTGATCCGATTTGAGTAATTCTTTTTTTGTTTGGAAGGAGTTACCTCCAAGGTGTTTCCGTATTATTTTTGGTTCTGGTCTGATGATGGAATCCATGAGGAATTGAGGGAACTCCTCAGTTTTTAAAGGCACGTGTAAAGTGATTTCGGTGTTTTCTAAAGTAACTCGAGCATTTGCTTCCGAAAACCGCCAATTTGATGTAGTGCAAGTGTAGCCCTACCACGAGTTTGACATTGACATATTCGCTAAGTTAGCGACGCTAGCGTGTGTGTAACTTACTTTCTTTGCATCTCGCTCGTACTTTAGTGTAGTGACAGGAATTATAATTTCCCAGACGGACTCGAGAAAATTCCTGATTACATATTTATTAAAGTAGGTACACGCATTTAATGTTAATCATGATGTTGTTTTTCATTCATGCGTCGCGCTCTTAACAATGCATTAAAACTAAAAATGGAAAAATAAAAACTTTTTACAAAAAAAAGAAAACCGACTTCAAAAAGGATGAAATAAAATATTATCCTTTTTAAGTCTATGCGTTACCAACTGATATGTTTGAAGTCGGTGCCAAGCCAAGTAGTAACAATACCCGTCAAAAATAATCAGCTTTATGACTATAAATCCCATTAGAACTGTACTAATAACTATTATAAATGTGTAAGTAATTCTGTCTGCCTCTTTGTCGCCTTTTCATGGCTAAACAACTGAACCGATTTAGGTGAAATTTGGCAACAAGGTAAATTCTTTGAATTGTTTTATATTTTGAAATGTAGTCCTCTGAATAAGGGACGGGAAATAACTCAGTCCCAATCCCACGCTTGCGTGCCGACAAACATGGTACGGACTGTGCCAAGAAGGTTTGATCGTGTGTTCAGGTACAGTCGACGTCAAAGATATGTTTACACTTTTGCACCTTACTCCTTTGTAATAAGACGAAAAGTGTAAACATACTTTTAACGTTGACTGTACCTACAAAAAGTACGTTCATTGTCGTCGTGTAAGGCAATCCAACGTACATACTTATTGAATCGTACCAAAATCATGGTAGGTATGCTTCATAAGTTGGCTTGGCACCGACTTCAAACATATCAGTTGGTAACGCATAGACTTAAAAAGGATAATATTTTATTTCATCCTTTTTGAAGTCGGTTTTCTTTTTTTTGTAAAAAGTTTTTATTATTAGTTAGGTACGCCAATAGTGAATATTTACCTCAAAGTTTTATAGTCTATGGACAGAACCATTATCTCTTTTGTTCAAATATCTCTCGACGCCAAGATATTTTATCACAACATCTGTGAAATTCCCTGTAATAGCAAAAGGGTATTTGCGAGGGTACTTTGTTAGCATGTAAATGGAGAGGTGGTCTGACTGGACTGTCGTAAATAAGTTTTCGAGCTGATAAAAGCTGATAGCTGATTCCCGGAATGGTTTATCTTGTCTGTTAGTCGCCGGTAGTTTAGTTTGACCTTATTTACTTATTTCATTTAGGTAAGTACATAATGTAGGTACTTCTCTTTTTTAAATAATTTACTACATTTATTATTGATCATAAGTTACCTTGATACATCACTATTAAATAAAAATAAAACATTAAATTACCTTAAAAATAATAATACAAACTATCTCTTAACTAAATAAACTTAAAATAAACAGCCTATAAATAAAAAAACGTCCCCCAAGTCACTGCCGATGGGCAGTGTGTCCAGAAGGCTGGCCGCATTGCCACGTTGTATGGCAATGCTTATGCGTTGAGCAAAATACTGGCCAGCCCTCTGGTCCCTTGTGACATCTATAAGGCGCTCAGACAAGGCCTTGTATACGCGGCGCGCGCTTGGCCCCCACGGCCCCAGCGTTTCGACCCCAAACGCCTCAAAAATATAACTACTGCCAAGGGTGGCATATTTGCGGCGTTTGAGGTCTTCTGCCAACTTCTCTTATTTAATTAACCTTATATTTCTAGCATTGAATAAAAATTGATGTGCCAATTCGAACGTACACTAACGTTCAATAACTTTTAAATATTGTGAAGTCTTTGTCCTATTTTCTATGTATAAAAACTAAATACTTCTTCAATGTACGCCTTTATCATTGTGATTGACGTTACTTGTCACGCCTTAAACATAACAAAATGCGAAATACATTGCCTCTTAAAATAAACTTTAAAGTGTACCTATCACATAAAATCAATTATTATTTTTAAAAGTTGCTGAACAAATGTTGCTCAGTATGAGGAGTAGAGCCAACAGTTTAATTTTTTGCTTATTTTACAGGCCCGGTATACATAACATTTACTTGCTAATTAATCGTTAACTTGTAAGGATTAACTATTCTTTCAGATAGATAATCACAGGAACAGCTAATTTACTAAAACCCATTTCAAACCCCCACATCAAATAGAACGTTGAACGCTTATCTTTGAAAAGAGTTAATATCGTACATACTAAACCGTTATACGGGCGTTGGTCATTAATCACATCGGTGGAGCTATTATTAGGGCAATGCCGGTAGCTTTAAATATCTACCTCCTATAAAAGCCAGTTATTGGCATCACGTCGGCAACTATGCCATAGTTGTTTAATAACAGTATGTTAACTATCGGCATAATTGTTATAAAGTTTTCATGTTGCAAATTGGGCATTTAATTACTAATAATTTATAACGCCTTTGTCATAAGATTCCGAATTGAATAAAACGTTAGAGGGAATCCTTTAGTACGAGTATATTTACGATATTGCGTCGAGTCGCCTCAACTTTTTGTAACAAAGCAAATAAGATACTTTACGCGACATCATTGCAATTTACAAAATTTAGGACGAACGTCCTCCCCTAAAACGATAAGTTCTGTAGGTATGAAATGCGATTTTGAGTTTCAAATAAAATACCTATCAAAAATAGGTATGATAAGGCGTAAATAGTCGTAAACGTTAGAGTCATACACATTTTATAATATGCTTATCTCGTTTTTCCTTTAGGCATCGCAAAGTTAAGGGAATCTAAAGGCGGGATATTTTTTATCAGTACTTGTGATTCAAATAAGGGAAAAAAGATATATATATATCGTAGAGTCGTAAACTTTGCTCTCGTCTTCCTTTATTATTTATTTTTATTTATTTAGGGGGGGGGGGGGACATCTTACACAGATCAACCTAGCCCCAAACTAAGCAAAGCTTGTACTATGGATCATCCACCCATCACCATCCCAAAGGGACCATCGGCTTCGCAGGCAGGGTCACTATCCACTAAGCCAGACCAGGGACCGTTACCGGTATTCTGACTACAGGTTATTATTGAGGTATAACCGGTGTAATTTGAATTTGGGTATTTATATCACTTAAGCTCCGAATAGAGGTATTCGAATACCGGTATTCAATAGTGTTATCGGTTTAGCCAATTGACAACAAATACCACTATTTGATAGTTTACTCCTAAAGCTATTACCGGTAATAAGTAAGTGCCAATACCGGTTGTAGTAGTACCACGATTCGTTCCTTCGCTACTCGTCAAGGACGTTGTCCGGCCCGCTTGTAAAGTTGTAAATACTTAAGATTCGGATCTTAGAATGCCCGTTTTCATGTTGCTGGTGAAATTAGCTGTTAGGTGATGATTTTGACGAATACATTTTTAATAGCGTTCATTTGATTCTTTTAATTGTTTTTTAATTGTTGATTTAATTGTATTTTATTATGTATGTAGTTTATAATCTCAAAGATATGAGCGCCGATTAGACGTGCGCGCCGCCGCCATAAGGAGTACGCGCGCCGCCGCCGCCGCCGGTAGTTTAAAATTCGCGCCGAATATTTTTTTATAAGACAGTATTATGCAGCGTTAAAATATGTAATAGGTTATAGTCCGATAAGAAATAGTTGAAAATTATTGCGGGCGCCACTTCCTACGTAACTCTCACATTTTTGACGTAAAATACTTACTTAAAAATGGCAATAATTACGTACTTACGGAATTTTTCTGGTTATATAATTGAATTTCTACTATTTTATGTCGCACCAACACCATACTAAGTCATTATTTGTCTTATTACAACGTAATGAACCAAATAGATAAAAAAATATTATTACGGATTTTTTTTCCTGTGCGTTCATCAAGACATCAAGAGACAGACCCGATTTCATTTAAGAAAGTTCTTACGAAAATATTGATAAAATTACATGCATTATTGTATACCATTGTTCAGATGTTGCTGCATCCTACGATACCCCGCTAAGTTTGATTTAATGTTAATAAAATGACGCCAATGACTAGTAAAATTTTACCACCTACGAGCTATAAACTTTTTGGAAAAATATAAAAATAGTAGGTTTTACTTTAGTTCATAACATAAGTTGACATTATCAGTAAGTGTATTTGTAATTAAAAGCAATTATTCTATATTAATTAAAAAAAAAAACATTATTGTATATTCGGTAAACAGTACTGTATATTCGGCAACGTCCAAAATACTAGACGTCTTTTCATTATGCAGCGTATCTTTTTATTTACACCGAACCTGGCAACATCCAACATATTTGTCATACCTATGTTTTTTTCGAAACTATTATAAATAGATTTTTTTCATGATTTTTCTACAATAAACAACCACATACCTAATAAGATAATAACACCGAAAAAATGATACTAACACAGTTTTTTAAGATTTTTTTCCCTTGTCGATTTAAGGGTTAAGCATGACTTTTCATTATACGTCTTAATATTGAAAAGTTGAAAAATTCCACGCCGCCGCCGTGGATTTTTTGGTGGCGCGCCGTTGCCCAATTATTTTCGACCGGCGCGCACGTCTAGCGCCGCCCGATAGGCATTTAGCCGGCGACGGTTCGCCGGTCAAAATTGGTTGGCGGTGGCGGCGAATCGGCGGCGTAGCCTTGAAAACTTGGTTTATGCGAAGAGAATTCAAACCTTTTAATTTCAAGGATTATTTATTGAATTATGGTAGGAAAAAAGTTTTTCATGCCATGAACTGTAGATAAGCAGCACAATGAACATCTTTATATTGTGAGGTTACTGTTAATTGAATTTATCACTAATTCACTACACCTTATAAAACAAAGTCTCCCGCCGCGTCTGTCTGTAACTATATGAATGTATGTTCACGATGAACTCAAAACCTACTCAACTGATTTTCATGCGGATTTCAGCTATCAATAGAAAGATTTTTGAGGAAGCTTTAGTTTAGGTGTACAATTTGTTAAGGTTTTGTGTTATCCGTGCGAAGTCAGTGCGGGTAGCTATAGTCAAATATAATAGTTATTATATGTACGTATCGCCAGGAGAGGTGAATGATTACACACACTGCTCGCACAGAGTACCTACTAATCGCAAAAATAGTATGAATGAATCAATGAGTGAATGCGACTTAAACGTACGATATTAAAAGCCTATAAAAAAAAACCTTCAAGAAACTTTTTTACAGTTGATATCAACTTGATATTGGTACGAAATACGGAAGCCTAAAAAGAATATTAATTTCAAAATCTCACTGTCATTACATGATTTTGTTGTTGTGTGCGTGACTTCAACTATCGTGCTCATACCTTTACATTCAATTGTTGAGGATATGTTCTGGAATAGACGTATTAGGTTAGACTCCATATCACCTATTTCTTATTCATTGACATTGCCTGGCCACCGAATCGCTAACTACTGCCACATGTTTAGCTTAAGCATAGACAAGAGAAAGCATGCAGTCTAATATATATTAGCCAAAAAAGTTATATATCCGAACTTAATATAAGGTGCTAACAAATTAGCTACCAATATTTTTACAGCTGATAATACTCGACTCCTGAAGTATATTTAAGTATGAAACATTTAGGTTTTATGATGTTCTTTGAGAAAATTGGAAAACAAATTTGCTACGTAAAAACACCCTGTTAATGAGATAATTAAATGAGACCTCTTTTTAACTGGCCACTTCACGTTGATAAATGAAATGACACGTTGATGATAATGACATTTAACACAAACAATTGTTGGCAAAACAGAAAGTGTTAAACATCTTGTCAGTTAAATCATAGACAAATATAGTAAGCATAGAGTGCTCACTCCATACATCAGTTTTGGTACCAAAAAGACTATTATTTTCGTAATTGACATTTAGCATCGAGTAGCGGAATTATCAGTCCCGCTACTTGAAACTAGATGTCTCAAATCTCGCGACTCACGAAAATTGTATTGAACAACTATTTACAACTATTATTAAAGCAGAAGGAGTTGAAAATAAGTTCCAGTTAATCCTTGTTTAATATTCGCTGAAAGTTGTTGAGCATTAGACTTTTCGGTCGGTGCAACATCTATTGTCAAGTAGCAGTACTGATAATTCCGTTACTCGATACTAATGTTGACTACGAAAAGAATAGTATTTTTGGTACCAAAACTGATGTATGGAGTGAGCATGAGCACTCTATGTATTTTTTCTTTATGTGGTTAAATGCACGTAATGATTATTTTTAATTAATTTTATTAATATAATTTTAATTTATTTTTTTGTTCGGTAAATAAAACAAAAATATGATATGAAAAGTTTTCTTGATTTCTATTTAAAGTTAACTGTTTTTATATAAAGTACCATCTCTTAAAATATCGATACCTACAGCTTGGCAAAAAAGAGTAGAAATTAAAAAGTGGCAACATTGTAGTGTCGTCCCTTTCAAACCAATTTATATAAGAAAACGGGACGACACTACAGTGTTGCCACTTTTTAATTTCTACTCTTTTTTGCCAAGCTGTAATTTGTTAGCACCTTATATAAAAGCAATAAATTCCCGATCAAACTAATCTGCATAGCATTTGCAACGACAACGTGTGTAAATATCATCGTTAATGTAAAATTTCTATGAAAATATGACGTTTATATTATAATAACACTCCCTCACTTTGTTCTGTTCAAATCGGTGCAAAGTTAGCTTAGACAGACTCTAGTATCTAACAAGGTCACGCCGATGCCACGGCCATAGCGCAGTGTCGGCAGCGGCGACGCGAAAATTTTGGCGGCGGCGGCGGCGCGAAAATTTTGATGGCGGCGGCGGCGCGCCGGCGCGGCGCTCATATTTCATATGGAAATGTTTTCTGGGGTTAATTCTTTTCATTAATTCATTCATTAACCTCGTGCTTTAAAACGGTCGCAATTTCGAACCACTTGCTACGCTCGTGGTTAAATTATGAAATATTTCGCTTATACTGCGATCAATATTAGCATGAGGACTTAACAACAACTTTAACCTCTTGTCGCAAAGTTTTTGGTTACTCTTTGATCAAGTGCAATGAATACCGGTATTAAATACGATAACCATTACCGGTATACTGAATACCTGTTATTATTGAGGTATTAATGAATACCGGTATTTCATTATGTCAATTAGTGTAGTTTAGCGATAAAGACAAAAACGGAATGACAGCAATACCTCTAATTCGAATATAGGTATAACATTTTAACCGGTATTCGTTTGACAGTTTATATACAGGTATTTAATAAAACCGGTTATACGGTCCCTGAGCCAGACCGGCCGGTTTATGTGTATCCAAAATTCTCATATTGTTATCTGTCCATATAAAACTGTCTTTCACCTGTTAGTGTTTGATCTTTTCGCATTTTCTCAAAGGTTAGCTGGAAGAGATCCCTTTTAGAAACAAGTTCGCCTTTGTACATAACATTTATATTTTTGTTTTGTTTTTGTCCGTTTTATGGAAACCTGTTTATGTGCAATAAAGTGACATACATACATGACTTTTATTGTATTGTCCACAGAAGTGACCTTTTTCCAAAATGTGTTTGACCCGTAACCAATCTACTGATTTCCTATTTTGACTGTGACTATTCGCCAACACTGATTGAGCCACGCGAATCGTATTCGCCCCGCGTTCGACATTTTTCACAAATGCTCGAATAAAAGCGAGAATTTCACAATATTTTTAACAATTTCTATCGCAGACACGTACTGGGTGAATATTTAATTTCGGTTGTCATGGGAAACTCCAGTGATTGAATCCACCCGATATGACACTTAGTACGAGTAACTAATACAATATTTAATTTTATTCGTGGAAATTCATTTGATGAAAAGCTTTTACATTTTTTACACATAATTATTTACGCAAACGGGAATTATGCCGACGACGTTAAGAGCAAACAGGAGTGGTCATTTCTCCATACAAACGGACTCGATTGTTTCCTTTTTAATTCTAGAGCAATGATTTTTTTCAACACAGATTAATATTGTCAATATCTGTGTCGGACCGTTTTGATTTTTTTGATATTTTTGTTCTTTAAAGCGCTAGAGCCCTTCAAAAATGGCCAAATTGGCCTAATTGACTATGCCGCAATGAGAGGCGTAGTATTCAAAACTGATATCAATTAGCCAAAAAAGCAAAACGGTCCGATACAGATAATTTTATAACCATTTAGATTTCCAAGTTTGGTTAGGATTGGTTAAATTTTGGAGGAGGAAACAGTCGAGTACGAAACCTCGATTTTTGAGATTTTTACGCGGGATTTTTCGCCTTGTCCTTATCGCACTAGTTTTAGGAGCCGCTTCCGTTAGCGAGATGGGTATATTCTATATTTACCTAAAATATTTAATACTCAGCTCTTGTTTTGTCTTAATCCTCGAAACATCGGAGGTAATTTTGATACTTAAATACGCGATTAGAACCCGTTTTTGTAAATAATTATAAAACACTGGTTTTAAATGAACTGGTTTTAATGTTCTTCCAGTTCTCTCTACCATTTCACTGAATGACTGAAGGCAAACAATATAACTGGTTCTAACAAGGCTGTTAAAACGATAGCCGATCAAAAACCAAACTTTAAACCAAGTATAGCAGTTTTTAATTGTAAAATTACAAATTGTTCGATTGCTAGCTAAATTCCAATATGCAACTTGCTGGTATATCAATGAGCCGACCTATAAAGGATGGTTTTATCCATCTTTATCCACGTGATAAAATAACTGTCACTTTTTAACACCGTGGGATAGAAAGTGACGGACACCGTTTTATCACGCTGTCACATAGACAAGAACGACCATCATAATTATCCGTACAGAGTACTTATTTGCTTTCGAGTTAAGAAAACTATCGAAGCCAAAGTTTTGTTTTGAAATCATTGCTGTGATGTACCATCAATCACGTTCCGCGATTGTTGCGCCATTTAGGGTCCTAGCTAAATTGGTTGTTCAATACTTACGCTATAGAATTTCCAATTTAGCAAGAACCCTAAATGGCATAACAATCCCGTGTGGTAACTGTACCTATATGTATGTAAGAATAATTATTACAATAACAAATAAAAGTTAGATTATTACGAGACGAGCAAATAATATGCATTGAATTCCAAAATCCTTCCGAATTTCGAAACATAATCTCAAAATAAAATAAGTCCCAATCGGATTGGCTGGCGCCGGAACACGGGAATCCGGATCTCCGGCCGGACCACAGTAAATCAATCCGCCATTTTTATCTGCGAATACTCGCTCATATTTCATATTTATCTTGGCATTAGTGCGATCTTGGTCAGGTGAGCCCAGGTGGTTAGTTATGAAGATATACGAATGATTACATTATACAAACGATTGCCCTATAACAAAATAATGGTTTAGATACAACCCTCGCGGTGTTCTAACTTTATTAAAAAAGGGCGCTCTTTACCGATGACAGATTGACTATGAATAAAAATAGACAACCAGTCACAAATATAGCCAATTATAATTGTAAAGTCCTTAATTATTTGTAAAAATCGTGGAAGCTTAAATCAGTGTTCTACACGGACGTAGCCTTGGGCGGCTGAGTAGTATGTTACATTAATTGGCCCTTTCTCATCCACAGTTAGAAAGAGCTACCTACCAAGAGGGCTCACATGCATTGGCTGTTATTTATCGCCTGAAGCGACCAGTGTAAATAAGACCTCCGCTTGCACCTAGTTCATACGCATTTAGAACTCACACTACACTGGTTACTTGCTTAGTAAGATGGGAATACGAAGGCTGCAATATGAGCTGCGGTATTAATTACATGAGCTCAAACTGCGATGGAACTCTGTACGGCACTAATGAGGAACGCGACGAACTAAGAAATTTACCTGCGAGTAAATTGCGATGAACTACTTAAGTACCCACTTTGAACGCTGATACGTAATTATGAGGCTGTAGTTGATCGTTTCTTTTATTTTTTGCCATTTTTATATATTGTGACCTTTATGGCCACTTTTGTGTTAATTGTAGGTACTCAGAATCACGAGCTCTTTCGATCCTAATGGGATAAAAAATGTCCCGGAGTTTTTTCCCATATACACATATTACATGGCAGTAACAAAAAGGAAAGTTTGAAAAATGTATGGAAATTTTAGGATACTTTTTTTCTCCTATAAGGATGAAAAGGGTTCGCGCTCCTGACTAGAAATAACATAAAACTGCAAAAAAGATCACGATATACAAAAATGGCAAAAAAATAAATGAAACGCTCAGTTCTAGAATAGTTTTGATCAAAACGCACTGCATTATTTTATTTCCTCTTAACGCCTATAAACTTATTGGACTCACCTGTATATAGGTTTCCCGCCGGTAGCCTTGCCAGCTCGGAACCAGAGCACCATGTACACTCGGTCTTCGGCGGCGTCCGGCGCGACGTCGCACGGTAGTGAAGCCGTACGGCCAAGCACCGCGTCCACATCCACCGTGGATACTGGAACAATGGAAACAGTATATTGAAATAGATGACATTGACTTAAAAAAGTGATCAAAGCCTACAGTCGTCTCAGTACTTGAGAACTTTCAAATGACACAGATCAAAATATTAAACTAAATAATTTGATTTGATCAATAGTTGTGAAGGAAATAAAACAGCTAGGCTGCGCCGATAGATAACCTACGTACATAATTACTGTGAAAAAAAAAATATTTTTGCCACTTTGACGATATTATTGATTTATAAACGGTATAAACCCATACCAAATTGCAGCTTTCTAGCACTAACAGTCAGTGAGCCAAGCTGCGGACGGATATACGGACAGACAGACATACATATGTCGGAACTTTCATATCATTAACTTAACTAACCTGTGGCGAAACAGTCGGAAAATTAAGAAAATTGCTCTCGTCATAGTTTTGATAGTTTTTGTTACATTTAGTTCAATATAGACACATAATTAAGCATTCTTATCAATTACAAGTTTCTAAGGATAAATAACGATGACCTTAAATTATACGCTCCATTAGATGTCCAGCAACTCTCATGTGAGACCCCTGGAGTAACGAACAAGCAGAAAGCAGACCATGAATTCAAATACATGCTCATCGGGGAGGCTAAAAGTGACATTCCATTTCCAACTGCAGCTGCAATACTGTTCATTTTCTATTGAAATTGACAATGACAGCGACGCGTTTCCATAGTAAAATGAACAGTATTGCAGCTGCAGTTGGAAATGGAATGTCACTCTAACGCGTCTCAGACCGAGCTGTACGAGTTCGTTAAGAAGACGAGGCAGCTGCAAATTCAGGTCCATTTTTACAGACTTTCTACGCTTCTTACGTTACCTACTTATTCTACAATAGGTACTCATTGAACATCCTAAACCAAGCTACGGAATTAACTAAAGTATTAATCCGCAAAGTCACATTAGCATCAAACTTATTACTCTACTCTTAATCCGGCACTAATAGCATAAAAAATAATGCTCTAACTACACCTACTCTAACTAACATACCTGGAGAAACTTACCGTTTTTACTGCTACGAGCTCCTCGAATTGTTTTAAATTAACTAGTTACCTGCAGAAGTGTGTCGTAAACTTTATAGCACTCTCAAAACTCTACAAGCCATTCGCTCGATACCACGTGCAAGGTTACCGAGACCAAGTAATCCATCTTTATTAGGTTAGTCTTCACGGGAGTAAATTGAAAATTCCTCCTAAGTATGACTGATGGTGCATATTACTTGCCCCCAACACGACGACAGAGCGCGAAAAAGAAAAAGGGATTATTTCGTGGCGAGAAATGGCGCTTTAATATTACGTCTATTTATATTCATGTCTTTGTTGGGGAAAGAAATCTAAAAACCATAACGGTGTAAAACGGAGATATTCACTTAGTTGAAAAGGAAGTTTGCCGAGACCCGAGTAATGTTTTATGCATACGATTTGGCCCACAAATTAGTTTTTATTTTCTGCAACTGCGCTATAAGAGGTTCTTTGAAGTGTAAGATGCAGTGCGGGAATTTATTCTTGGCGAGTGCATGCATTTTAAGAGGCGCTTTTATACTGCAAATGAAAGAAATGCGTTTGTGAGTGGTTTGAAATATATGTGGACTCGACGATTTCAGTTTTAAAAGAGACAAAAGTGAGTAGCGAATTTCAATGTATATTTTGCCTCATTTTCTGTGGTAAGACTAGCAATGTACAAATTGCAGAACATTCCCAAAAAGCGGAAACGTTCTCGAGAATGTTCTCAGAACATTCCTGCAACATGGAAATTATTGTTTAAACAAGAGAATATACTTGAAATAAAGTTTAAATAGGCATAACTTAAAACTAAATGTTATTATGCATATATTATTGTCTATTACAGTTAGCTATTTTGTTCATGTGATAAATTTACCAATAAGTTTCTTAAATTCTCACTTTATATCAGAGAACATTTCGACTTTCAACAATATTTTCCAAAAATTTTTTTTTCTTTCATTAGAATCTAGAGGCCTCTATCTCCCGCCATGCCAAATCTCAGCGCGCTCGGACCAACTTGAAAAAAAAAAAAAAAAAGTCGGCCTTTTTGATTTTTTTTAATGCAGATTATTTTGTCTTGGGGCTCTCTATGATATTTGGTCGAGCACCCCCCACCTATCACGCACCGTTTAAAAGTTGCCATACAAAATAAAAGTGGCCATTTTTCCCGCAATTGTAGCATTTTTCCAAAAAAAATTTTTTCATAAGTATCTAGGGGACCCCGAGATTCCGTGACCAAAATTTCAGCGCGCTAGGACAAAATTAAAAAAGTTTAAAAAAAAAGTCGGCCATATTGAAAAAAAATGGCGGCGTCAAAAACTGCCAGGGTCCCTCTATGACATTTGGTCGAGCACCCCCCACCTAAGTCTGACCGTTTGGCCGGGCCGTCATACATTTTTCTGACCGGAAGCGGACGACCAAAAGTCGGAATTTTCTGGGGGTAAGGACTACACCTAAACTGTCGTGAATATTCAAGGTATAAACTACGATAAATAAATAAATTCTCGTTCTCGAGAACATTCCCAGAAGTTACCGAGAATTTCTCATGTGGAAAGTTTCGCAACTTTGGAAAGTTCTCGTGCGTGCATTGCTAGGTAAGACTAAGGTAACATCGGGCGATTGACAAGCAGCGTTTAACACTCGCTTTTTTTGTTAGGAAATTTTAGCATACTGTTAAAGTAACAGCCGTAACTGGTATGACATGTAGTTTTACAGTGTCATCTGTGAGAAAATCACATTTGACTTTGATCAGCCGTGGAAAAAATACGGTTTTCAATTGCATTAATGTATATTTTATTATCATATGGCTGAGATACGCGTCATACTCGTGAACGGGTGCTGTTTGTGGAGACTGGTCTGTTAAGCTAACACGAGCTATACTTAGTAACTTTTATTAATTAATTACAGTGAGACGCCTCATTCTGTTCTCGTATGTTTCTTTTCTTTTAATGAATGTATTAATTATACAGGATATTGACTCTTGGAGACCTTATACATCTCTAAGGATAACTTGATAAACTATATAATCTTATAGTTCTGACACCTAGAGACATTTACACCTCTAAATATTATAGATTTTTTTTGTGTGTGTTTTTTTATCTGTATTTTGTATGTAATTCGACATTAAGAGACCATATACATCTCTTAGTAATTGTAATACGTTAGATTGAATTGTTAGTTTTATTTTATAAAATTGTTGATGTTATTATTTTTGCTTTTATGTAAATTCAATGTTGACGTGTAAAAGTGCCCTTGTGGCCTATTTGCTGAATAAATGTTGATGTTTGATGTTTGATGTTTGATAAAATATAGGTATTAATGTTAAATATTAGTCTGTTTTTCTAATTTCTTTTTTTTGTGTACATATTTTATTTGTGTACCTATCAGTGGCGGAGCGTCCATAGAACTCTATTCCCATCGGCTTGTCTGATATTCAGGCTCTTGGGCTATTTTCTTTAAACTTATGAAGAAAAGGAAGGGTAACTCAGCTACGGCTTGCCTACGAACAATCTAGACGCGCCGCCACTGGTACCTATATCATCTTTATATATAACACAAAACAGCCAATGGCTTGAAAGTAGGGTAAGTTGATTGTAGCAAATAAAACTAATTCATTTTATAACCCCTTGCCCCACTGGTTCGGATCGTGACTCCATTAAAGTCTATCAACGACCTTCGGCGTTTCACTTCCGGGTTCAGAATTAACTTAGGATTTAGTAAATTACTTATAGAAATCAACTTGGCGCCCTTGGCTGTTTGTAAGAAGGGTCTTGCCTCAAACGGACTTCAAAGGCTTATAATGATTTTGAGTTTCCGGGTTGTTGAGGTAGGTACACATCTTGAAGTAGCCTGTGTTCAGAGAGGGAATAAATTCGAAATTATTTCAAGTTATATCCGTTCTAATCTTATTTAGGTTAAGATAGTGTGCCACAATTTCTATAAAACTGTAGGTAAGTATTTTACGATGACCCGGAGGGTTTTCAAGGTTAGAAACTTGCATTTGTTAAGATAATTTTGTCACTATTATAAAAAAAAAACTGACCGATTTAGAAATGTAGCTTTCCGTGGCCTCGTGCTATTCATTGTTCTTGTGTGTAGTACAGTACAAGTAAAGTTAGACACCTCCATTCTGCTTTGTGTAACCTTCAATAAAAATAAAAGGAAAACAGAAATCCCACCTAACGGGACACAACGCGGCGTCGCATTAAGATAAGAGGGAAGAAATGAAATTCCAAATCAGCCCCGCTCCTTTATTCGATGTCACCGCCGCGTTTGACTTAGAATAATTTCACAATAAAGCTGTTCAGACAAGTCGAGTTTCGTCGGTAAATGTCACGCATAATGTATCGGAAATATAAATCATATTAGATTGGGGGTTTGCGTATAATGGTTACGTGTCGTGTCGTGGGGCACTAAAGTATAACGCCTGGTGTCGAATGTGGTCGTGAGTGGTGGGAGCGCGACACGACATGTGTGGCTCGTGGCTGTGGCCCGCCTAATGACGACCCGTACTTTCTTATAAAAAATAGACGTATGTGTCATATGAATTCTAATGACTTAAGACCTTTAGGAATAACACGGTAGTATAGTTGGGTCGACCCGACACAACCTCACATTCATCTCACTACATTCTGCCGTTCTGATGTCGACGAATTCCAAACGCTCTCTATGCACAAATTTTCTATTTCCCTCGACAATTTCGGTGCGTTTTTGTGTCATTCACAGAGCAGTGTTTGCTTTTTTTATTATTTTTATTATTGTCAAATAAATCGTTTGGGAATTTTTTCGACCCGTTAGTTAACGCCGTGTTAGAGCTTGTGCTTTTGTTCATACTTTTATGCATTTATGAATACATATGTAGATTGTAGGTATGATGTAGATTGTGACCTATTTTAGTTGCCTTTGGTTTTGTGGCTTAAGTTACTTAGATTTTTTAAATGTCGTACATGACATATAATAAAATCTAAGTAACTTTAAAATATATTTGTTTTTATATGAATATATACCTAATAGAAAAACCGGCCAATTGCGAGTCGGACTTGTGCGGACGGAATGGTCATTTTATGGTTATTTTCTTAAATACCTAACTTCGAACCTATATAATTGAAAATTATAAAAACATGTTTGTACATCTTTGGGTCACTAATTTACATATGTGTACCAAATTTCAACTTAATTGGCCCAGTAGTTTCCGAAAATATAGTATGTTACAGATGGACAGACACACGAGTGATCCTATAAGGGTTCCGTTTTTTCCTTTTGAGGTACGGAACCCTAAAAATTATCCACTTCGGGTCGTTGAGCCACAGCAGTAGTAACCCTAAAAATTAGATTTTATAATCTGAATGTTCGTCCTTGTATATTCGTCAGAATAATCATAAATTGACATACATACTGACAGAGAAATAAGTACAGTCAGTCAAGAAAGTGGTTGACCACTTTTAGACTCTATTATCTGATTGATAGAGTCGAAAAGTGGCAAACCACTTTCTTGGCTGACCGTACCTAGGTAATTACTGCGCATTAAGTCCTCATTTTTATATGGCTAGGGATTAATAAATTGTATGGAAGGTATAGTGTAACTTATTATGAACTAAGCAGTTTTAAACAGACTTAAAACTCAATACTTATTAAGCCAAAATCTTATTATAAATGAGTTTTCCCAAAGCTGAAACTTATTATAAATAAGTTACTATGAATTGGGTAAGCAATCTATGCTTACTTAATTCCCCTATGGTACTGTATAGATTCATATATTATAAATATTCCACATAAAGTAAAACTAGTACGAAGTAGAACTAACACAATCAGACTGATCTATCATTAATTTCGTCCATTTCATCCACACTAGCTTTCGTGAATTCACCAGTAACATAGTTTATGTCAAGGTAAAAGTAAACTATGACGTCATAAGCACACGGCAACTTGGTCATGGCTTATTTAATAGCCGGGGCAGTAAATCACGTGAACAACATTATTTCCTATTTCCCTTAGTACATTCTGAGCATAGGGTAAGGCGAATTTTTGTACAAATTGCAACGCTTTATTTGCATACTGTCAAGCTATGAAAAATGTTATTATTACTGGCGACATGCAATCCCTGAGAGCATACTTAAACTTCGTAATTAACAAAAGTTACAGTTCAAACGCTTTCACTTAAAACGGAGTTGGTGCTTTTCGTGTAATGTTATCATACCTACACTTTGGATTAACTTGGTTACCTAATTTAAAGTTATGTCTCTTTGGCTTTTTGCGAGTTGGTTTGCGTTGGGAATTTATGTTAGCTAGTCTAGACTTATTTTAGTTACTTTTCTAGGACGGTCTAGTTAAAAAGGCTTTTGGACCTAAACGCGCCGAAATGTACAGTCAGCTTTTAAAGTAACGTATCAGGCGACTCGTTACAAATAGTTTAGGGTGCAAATTGTAGAGATGTACCTATCTCTACAATTTTAGAAAAGTATTTCAGGATGGCAGGTATGGTGTGTTGTTTCATCTACTACCATTGAAGCTGGCTATACTTTATTATTATTACTAGCCTATTACGGTGTCCCACTGCTGGGCAAAGGGGATGCCTTCGAACTCCATCCGTCTCGGTTTTTGGCAATCTCCGGCTATTCGTTGAGATATGCTTCCAGCCGGTGTATTATGGATGGTTTTATCCACGAGATAAAATAACTGTCTCTTTTTAACACCGTGGGATTGAAAGTGACGGACAACATTTTATCATGCTGTCACGTCCAAGAACGACAATCATATCCGTACAGGTCATGTCATACTTTAAAAGTTTAAATTATGTCGCCCCATGAATCTATGTTCCGTTAGCTACTTATCGGTATTAGATTACCTTGATATACTTTTTGTGTATGAGGAAATGGAAAATTATAGTCCTGCGAACCAATTATGTCAGTACGAGTAGCATTATCATATATACTGAGCCTTATTTTGTTTTTATTTTGGGTTTTGCCTGGGAAGCCTTAGCTGAAGACCGTGATGGATGGCGCAAGCGTGTTGTGGAGGGGAGAAGGCTATGCGACCAAGCCTGGTTTAATGCTTTAGATAGAAGAAGGTGTCGCAGAAAGCAAACCGGGACTGGAACCTCGGATGGCATGAGCTTTCTCTGCCAAAAATGTGGGAGGTCATGCCGCTCACGCATCGGCCTCCACAGTCACCAAACCCGGTGTCTGCACAGCAATGTGTAAATCGTCTGCAATAGACGGAAAAGCCTGTGTGATGATGATATTTTGGGGTGAGAGTAGGTACACTAGGTACTAGCATTAACAAAAATAAAGTATAAACTGCTTATTTACTGACTTTGGAACAGCCGGGTGTGTAGAAACGAATGTCCTTATAATGGTGGTTCGAAAACCTCTGCTAGATAGTTCTTAATCTGGTGAACTAAAACGAAAGGCTAAGTAAAACTGTTATCATTCATTCAAACAGAAATAAAGACCAACCAAGCAACCTAAGTTATCTACATACTCGTACCTACGACCTTCCCTAAAACCAGAGATATATATAACTCCGTATAAGATAAATAAAGTTTAAGAAAAATCTGTGCCTCGGAAATCAAGAAAAAGTCATTCTCGAATAGATGGAGCCATTACCTTTGGCCTATTCTCGGCTAGATGGCGTCGACGACACCGTTTGATATTTATCAATTTTAACACATATCAGTGAAATAACATGGGTCAGTATGGAACAATAAAAATTAAAAATCATTTATCCGTAAACATATTTTGATTAATTTATACATTCAATTTTATTTTAAGTTTTAATCGTGTGTCGATAGATGGCAGTAAATGTACCATGATTACAAAATTTACTTTGGCAATAGCCCTCTATACTATCTTATTTCTTTGCTAAAACTAAGCAACGATCTACGACAAGCTTCATAACCCCATCTATCCACCTAAAGTGGGCTAAAAAAACGCCATCCTACGCGAAAATCCTCCGAGCCCCTTTTGTGAGGCAGGCTAATAAAAAACATCAGCTTTCGTAATATAGTCGGCAGTTTCCTCGCGTTTGGTGATGATAGCATACCTCCGCCGCCAAATTGTTCTAGTCTACATATTTGATAGTCATGGAGAAGATTGCTCGATATTAAACGGTAATATCGTTTTAGCTTTATTTAAAGATGAGCTTAAACTGAAGCGGTTCGAGTGTTTAGTCTGTAAAATTGTACAAACCCGACTGATTGACTATGATATACACGGTGCCAAAAAATAAGCGCATTCCCGTTCCCAGGGAGGTTTTGTGATTATACTGAGAAACGTTTACTATGGGAACAACCACGATACGACGCGAGAGTCAATCTCGCTACTTAAATTATAAACTGGCGGTATAAATAATACTATACTGAACTAATCCCATAGGAAGGGAAATCCTCGAAAGGAAATGGCGCTGGATCGGACACGTACTCCGTAGGCCGGACAGCCATCTGGCCAAGCAGGGTCTCCGCTGGCATGCGGCCGGCAGTAGGCGGTAGGGGAGGCCTTGTACTGCATGGAGTCAGTTGAGAGTTGAGGTTGGCTCAACTGGACTCCGGCTGGAAAGAGCTGGAAGAAGCCGCTCAAGATCATGACAAATGGAGGATTCGAATTTAAACTGTTGTGAGACATACTAACATTGAATAATTTTACGGTTTAGACTCACTTGTTTTTAGTCACTCGCGCGACATGTTTCGGAGAGCCTAGGTCTCCTTTCTCAAGCACTAACAGTGCGAACAGCGTTCACGACGGCCGTGTATCGCGTACTGTGGCTCGCCGAGAAAACGGGTTGGGGGAGGTCTTCCGCTGTTATTGTAGGCGGGCATAGTGGTGTGTTTGGGCTTGGACACCTAACACTTTGTTGCGATACACAGTACGAACTCACTATGTCCACTACACTGTCACAACACTCACTGGTATTCTAACTGGTAAACGTAAAATTATTCAAATGGAGGATTCTTCTGTGAGCCCTGTGTCCCTAATGAGGGATAACAGGAATGCATCATCATCATACTCAACTAATCAGACCTATTCTACGGTAGATTTTAAACTAATGGGTAAATAACGGTGTCACATATAACTAGTTCTACATATCTGTGCCTCCAGTGTAAAAGGGTTAAACTCGAGTTTGTCCAAATTACAAATTTTGCCAGTACAAGGTTTATTACATGAAACTACATCTTTTGTGCTGACACCCACGGCCCTACGACTTCTAATTGCTGAGATATCGATTGTGCAAAAGGGTTTAAGTTTGCCAAAAATCTTAACCATTATGTTCAAAACGATTTATTTTTATATAATCTCGTTTAAAAAATTGGTACTTAAGAATCGTGTTACGAACGATAGTTAAAGTAAAGTTTAATCTTAATGAATAAACTACATTTCAAGAAACATTCGGTGTAAAGAAATCAAAATTCACTTAGATCTATTTCAACTACCGAGTCTAGTTCGTGAATGATGGTAAAACTTAAGTTTTTTTATTATTCACAAACATTTTTGAAGACGTCATGATGTGTAAAGGGGTATAAATAATTTACTTTGACCGTTTTTCACCATCTAGTTTCGCTAAATTGAGTTAATGATTATGGTTAATGTTCACTTAGATTCCTTTCCATATAATTTTTTTTTGTTGGTCAATGTTGTGCAAAACGGTGGAAGTCAAATATCAAAAAGAAAGTCCTTTAGAAGAAAAGACATCTAAAAGGCTGATTATGAAATAATTGTGCAACAAAAACAAAAAATAAAAAAACAAAGATGGGGAAGTAAGACAAACAAGTACAACTGCCCTGTTGTCAGTACAACACTACTACAGTACAACAGTACAACATTACTCTGTTCAGTAACCATTCACAATTTCAACAGAGTAATTAAATATATTAAGTCACTCTTTAATTACATTAATATTATTCTCTTTGGTTTGTTTTTTGTACCATCAATCTAAAAAAAATGCAATATTTAGTTCCCAGAATGGTTTCTTTACACAACACAAAAGTTCGAAAAGATTTTAGCAACACTAGAGAAAGTGCAGTTAAACCTTTTCACACATTCATTATTTTTGTGAAAAGGGATATAAGTTGTTTTTGAAAGCCAATATTTCCGTTACTTTCACATAAGTCAGGTTAATTTAAATGACAAGTTATAATTCATGACTTAAACTATCTAAACTAAAAACAAAAACCTAATTTTTTTAGAAACAATGCAGAGAAAACACGGTTTGAAACGTTTTTCGGCCATACTGAAAAATTACATTTTTTGAGTTTAACCCTTTTACACTGGAGGCACAGATATTATAATCGAGTCATGCACCTCAAGCAATAATAAATCATCTATAAATGAGGCTACGATAAAATTGATAAATGTCTATAGCCTGCCTTTTTAAGGCTAATGACTCAATGCTTATCGCTACCCCATTAATAACCACCAGAAACGGAATATTATATTGACGTTCTTCGTGCGGACTGCGTGTGCTATCAAAATCGTTGCAGACTTATCTTGGTCTAACTATACAAACTATACATTTTTAGGGTTCCGTACCTCTAAAGGAAAAAACGGAACCCTTATAGGGTCACTCGTGCGTTTGTCTGTTTGTCCGACCATTCCCCCCCCCCTTTATCTCTGAAACTACTGGGCCTAAAATAAAAAAAAATACACAAATTAGTACTTTACCTATAGATAACAGGAAAACCTATTAGAAATGTGCAGTCAAGCCTGTGTCGGACTTATGTACGGAACCTTTTAAACACGAGTCCGACTCGCACTTGACCGGTTTTTTTCAAAAGAACAAAACATATTACTATAAGTATTGAAACATTACATATAATATTCCATTGAAACAGACAACTTAAGAGTTCCTAGGCGATCCCTTACATAAGTCAGTTTACGACTAGCATGAAACCAAACATTGCAGCCAACATTTTCACTTACTAAAGTAACTTGCAAGGTTTTAAGAACACTAAAAGACGCTAAGCCCCGTCAAGAGAAGCCAAGGGAAGCTCTTACGCCTCTCGTCCTCTCGATATATCATATTTTTTCCCGGTCTCAAGATATACGAGCGGCGGCTTCGGGCGTGACAGGCTTCTGAGGGTAATATTAATAAAATTATTGTGGAGACACGTCGGGCCTGACCTACCCCGCAATGTGGGAGGCGCAGTAAGGTAAAATTTTGTATTTTAATGGTTGGGTTGCAATTAAAACATGGCAATCAGCGATTTGAACTTGTTAAAATTTAAATATTTTCTAAACGTATCAATTGAATGAATATTATGTAAAGTTCAGCACCATAAATATGTACAGTTTAATACAACCGTACATATGTGTAGGTGTGTAAATACTTCCAAGTAGGTAATACTAGTGAGACAATGCAGATAGAGAAATTAAATTTTCTTTGTATAATATTCGGGCCACAAAAAAATATTGAAAATTATGTACCTGGCCCGCTACAAATAGTAACTATTATTCAGAGGCTGATTCGACTTCACATTTAGATGTAAAAAAGATATAATTTTGTTATAGTTCTACAAAGTACGAAAAAAAAAAATATCTGCAAAATATTCTATAGTGTAACTGTGATACAAAAACACCAACGTGTGTTAAAATTATCAAACATGTGCTTATTCCATAGAGGTACATACAATAATATAGAGATGACACGGGGGAGGGGCCAAACGACCGAACGAGATGCACTTATGGAAATTTCAATAGGAGTAGCAGAGAAAGCGGTATCATTGCGTGTCCTTGTCACAGTCTCACTTTTTGTTTGTTCCCCACCAAAAATTTAGCATGGTTTATGGCGGGCAACAAAATAACCGAATTACGTAGATTGTTTTTGGTATGTTGTCAGGAATGTTAAAACGTGTTTTTAATATTGTGGCTTTGCGTATGTTTTGTCCCTCACGGAGGGAAGCACGCGTATAGCTCATCTATGTATTACTAGGCTCATCTATGTATGGCTTATTATAACATAATGTAATCTAACGCGCGATGGGGGTGCGATTAGGGCGCAACCTGAAATGAGCGGCAGATTCCTGCAGCCGACCTGTCTCCACACGTATTGGCTCGCCTTTCCTGTGGCATAAGACAGTGAACCCGAGAGGGTAATGCAGGTGCCGGGCATCTCTGCGTTTCCTAAATACTTTCCCAGGCGGTGTAATGTCTTACACAATAAAATTTATGGTGTATTACAGTATAGTCTATTGCAGACGAATGACGATTTAATTGTCTGCAATAGACGCAAAGACCAATAAATGAATCTAACAAAATAGTGACGCTACTGCTAACATTGCACTGTGCCAGACAAAACCCGCACTACTCGCAGTTAGTGAGTAGAGAAACAGCTGCGCACATCATTATTACAGATCGTTCACTCACTGGGCTGATGTATTCAATTTTATTTTCTTTATAGACGAATACGCCCTTTTACTGCAATGATGAACTTACTTATTCAGCTTTATGTCTGTAACTGAGTGTTTTTCAAAAAAAATGTACATTTCGTTCATGTTTTCAAAATCTTGACTAGCCCAAGAGGGCTCATTTTACTCAGAATCATATTTTGTACATTCACGCCCCAAAATTTTGTATGAAAAAATATTTTTCCAGTGCGTCACGTTCATACAAATAAAAAAAATCATACAAAAATGTGACGATCTGGGAAGGAAATCTTGAGACACATTTGTTCATGTATGAGGCGCGAATGTACATTGATTCTGAGTAATGAGCCCAAGAAGTCAATATTTTGAAGACATGAATGAAATGTACATTTTTTTTTGGAAAACGCTCAACTGGTAATCTGGGCCCACAGATTACCAGTTGAGCGTTTTCCAAAAAAAAATTTACCGTCCAAAGTTTCTTTGGTACGTCGCACATGTCTAAGATTTCTCGTGTCTCTTTCAAAGTGCTTAAATTGTAATTTATTTATAAAACTTTTGCATGAGAAAGTTTATAATTGCCTTTCATAAAGATATTTTATTTAGTTTGTTAACTATGTATGTTTTAGTGTACTTTCGAAAACTTTTGCGGCTTAGTAATTTTATATCCAATCGTAATACTAACTTTTTAATCTACTTGCTTGCACCATCCGATTTACCCGGGGTTAAACCGTTAAACCAGTGTCAAATTGTAGTGGTAACCGTGGTAACTCCAGGTTTAACCGCTAAACGCCGGGTTAGTGAATGGTGCAAGTGGCCCTTACCTACTTATCTTGTTTTTTCAATTCAATATATTGAATAAAAAAAAACAGTTGTGCCATACTGATTACCTATTTGAAATACCTACCAAAATGGTGAATTATGTGAGATTATTTTATTTTATAGATCAGCGACATTATTATTGCGACATAACTGCCGCATCGTTCAATGCAGCTTACATCTGAATGTCACTTTTATGAACGCTTAGAGCCACCCCACACTAGCGCCTCCCGAGCGTCGGCGTCTAGTCAGAGCTATGGAAAATGGCGTCGCTGCGCAGTTGCGCCAACGTTGCGTAAAGCTTAAGCCATAGAGTTGACTAGACGTCAACGCTCAAAATACGCTAGTGTGGGGTGGCCCTTAGAACTTCAGCAGAATGATGAGTCCACAATTTGATTATTCATTTATTATTTTATACTGTTTGGCCATGTAGGGCAAGCCGAAGTAACGCATTTTTTCAATTTCTAATTCGTAATATTTTAGAGATATTCAATATCTTGATAGCATAAAGGACAAAAGCAGCTTTCACTGTTAGCCATGTCAGATGATTGTATTGCATCCTCCGGAGCTTAGGCTACCCTTTGACTCGGGATCAGAACATTGTATACCTGGATTGAGTCATTATTCATAGGTGAAATAACCAAAACATTTTTATTACACCGCCGTTCGATGCCACACCTCGCAATGAATCGTCGAAGCGATCAAATGAAACAAAATGGAACAAACTCAAGTGGGAATCGCGCTCAACCCATTAAACCCGATTGCTTGTCGAAAATGAAAATGGGGAAATATATTTTCGTTTGTTCGGCTCGTTATTCCATGTTTTTTCACTGATTTTTATGCAATCCATCGGGGGCCACGTTTACACCCGACCAATTGCTCACTTTTGATTGGGAGCGGCGATTATTAAATTGGCGTCCAGCGGCGCCTTTGGCTCATAAATCGTTCGCTATTCGATAACTGCTGAAGTTGCTTTACCTGGTCACTAATTATCTACAATAACTTTCTAGGAACTTCGGTAGTCGGACAGAGAAGAAGACTTTGCTGATTCGGAGTACTTAGTACGTGGGAAGAAGCCAAGTTCGATTTCTCGTATGGATGGCTGCGAAAGGAGCAAAAAGAGTGGCCCAATTAAAAAGTGTTCATGCATGGGCGGCTCTATTCGGCTCCAATTTTATTGGAGCGATTAATTTTATTGCAAAAATTTCTGGACAGCGGAACGAATGGGAAACGAGTGTCCAACGTGGCTCCGCCGACCTTTTGTGGTTGCGCGATGGATGGGTTTGTTCAGTTCAGAATCTAATCAAAGAGCAGAGAACCGAAAAAGCCCTCGCCACTCAGTTATTGGACGTGATGAATGAATTTTAAATGTAATTGGAAACGGCTGATGATTGAGCGTGTGTCAACACTAATACGGGGCATGAAATGATACGGAATAACATACCAGACCTAGCTGTATTTAATTGTGTAGGGTTTCTTTTTTTAGGGTTCCGTACCCAAAGGGTAAAACGGGACCCTATTACTAAGACTTCGCTGTCCGTCCGTCTGTCCGTCTGTCCGTCTGTCTGTCACCAGGCTGTATCTCACGAACCGTGATAGCTAGACTGTTGAAATTTTCACAGATGATGTATTTCTGTTGCCGCTATAACAACAAATACTAAAAACAGAATAAAATAAAGATTTAAATGGGGCTCCCATACAACAAACGTGATTTTTGACCAAAGTTGAGCAACGTCGGGAGTGGTCAGTATACTTGGATGGGTGACCGTTTTTTTTTCCTTTTTTTTTCGTTTTTTTTTTTGCATTATGGTACGGAACCCTTCGTGCGCGAGTCCGACTCGCACTTGCCCGGTTTTTTTTTGTTAACTTGTTAACGCCAGAAATGTTAGATACCTATCTTCATTTGTTAACAATTATTTGTATGTTTTGCACGTGTAAGCATTATAGACTAGACATAAAAATTCAAAATCGCTCTCCTTCTTGATTCGACTGGCAAATCATATTACTTTTTGGCAACCGGGTTTTTTAACCTAATTAGACCCCGCTGAATCCGAATTTGCCGGTTGCTCGATCGAAATCATGACCGGAAGTGAGATATTTGACATTAAAGGTCCCTTTTTTTAGTTTTTCGTAAATAATTCTTAAACGGAGGCGCATAGCAAAAAAATGTTCTATTACATAAGTAATCTGCATAAAATTGCCTACAAGAAAGATTCAGTACAATTTTTCGCTAGGATCAATATTCAAAGAGATATTAACGCGGGAAATTTAATTATAATCACTTCTAAGGTCCCTTTTTTTAGTTTTTCGGAAATATCTCATAAACGGTGGCCAATATCAAGAAATGTTGTTAAACGATAATAATCTACACAAAATTTTGAACAAAACAGATTCAGTACACTTTTCGCAGGGATCAATATTTAAAAAGATAATAAAGAGGGAAAGTTCTAGTATAATGAATTCTAAGTTTCCTTGTTTTTATTTATTCGTTAATAATTCGAAAAGTATGACTCATAGCAAAAAATATCTTATACCTAAATAATAAACATAAAATTTCCTACAAGAAACATACAGAACACTTTTCGCTAGGATCAATATTTAAAAAGACAAAGCAGCGGGTAAGTTAATTATAAATAATTTTAAAGTCCCTTTTTAGTTATTTGTAAATAACTCGTAAACGGTGTCCCATAACAAAATAGGTTTTTAAAAAATAAATTATCTACATAAAATTTCCTCCAAAAAACATCTGGAACACTTTTCTCTAGGATCAATATTTAAAGCGATATAAATGGAAGAAAGTTAATTACAATCAGTTCACATGTCACTTTTTATTAGTTTTTCGTAAATAACTCGTAAACGGTGGCATTTTGCAAAATAATATTCTACATAAATATTAAACATAAAATTGTCCACAAAAAAGGTTCTGTACACTTTTTTGCTACGTTCAATATTTAAAGAGGTATTAAAGGGTGCAAATTAATTATAATCAATTTCCAGGTCCATATTTTTAGGTTTTCGTAAATGACTCGTAAAGTAAGGCTCATAGCAAAATAAGTTCTTAATGTTCTTGTACATAAAAAATCGGCATAAAATTTTCTACGAAAACATAATGAACACTTTTCTCTGGGATAAATATTTGAAACGATATTAAAGAAAGAAAGTTCATTACGATCAATACACATGTCACTTCTTTTTGGTTTTTAGGGTTCCGTACCTCAAAAGGAAAAAACCGGCCAAGCGCGAGTCGGACTCGCGTTGCAAGGGTTCCGTACATTACCCAAATTTCAACAACGTATTTTTTATATGTGAAACGCGAGTGAATTGCCATTAAAAAACCCGTTCAAAAACTAAGTAATGTGCGACTCGCGCTTGCATATTTCTAATAGGTCTTCCTGTCATCTATAGGTAAACCCAGTAGTTTCGGAGATAAAGCCCCCGCCCCTCATAGCCAAACAATGACCATTCCCCCCCCCCATTTATCCGTTTACGACCCATTTACCAAAACCTGAAAATAGGGACTTGGAAATTCATTATTATTGATTATTGAACTTACCCCCTTTAATACCTCTTTAAATATTGATCGTAGCGAAAAAGTGTACAGAACCTTTTTTGTGGACAATTTTATGTTTAATATTTATGTAGAATATTATTTTGCAAAGGGCAACCGTTTACGAGTTATTTACGAAAAACTAATAAAAAGTGACCTGTGAACTGATTGTAATTAACTTTCTTCCATTAATATCGCTTTAAATATTGATCCTAGAGAAAAGTGTTCCAGATGTTTTTTGGAGGAAATTTTATGTAGATAATTTATTTTTAAAAACCTATTTTGTTATGGGACACCGTTTACGAGTTATTTACAAATAACTAAAAATGGACTTTAAAATTATTTATAATTAACTTACCCGCTGCTTTGTCTTTTTAAATATTGATCCTAGCGAAAAGTGTTCTGTATGTTTCTTGTAGGAAATTTTATGTTTATTATTTAGGTATAAGACTTTTTTTGCTATGAGTCATACTTTTCAAATTATTAACGAATAAATAAAAACAAGGAAACTTAGAATTCATTATACTAGAACTTTCCCTCTTTATTATCTTTTTAAATATTGATCCCTGCGAAAAGTGTACTGAATCTGTTTTGTTCAAAATTTTGTGTAGATTATTATCGTTTAACAACATTTCTTGATATTGGCCACCGTTTATGAGATATTTACGAAAAACTAAAAAAAGGGACCTTAGAAGTGATTATAATTAAATTTCCCGCGTTAATATCTCTTTGAATATTGATCCTAGCGAAAAATTGTACTGAATCTTTCTTGTAGGCAATTTTATGCAGATTACTTATGTAATAGAACATTTTTTGCTATGCGCCTCCGTTTAAGAGTTATTTACGAAAAACTAAAAAAAGGGACTTTTAATGTCAAATATCTCACTTCCGGTCATGACTTCGATCGAGCAACCGGCAAATTCGGATTCAGCGGGGTCTAATTAGGTTAAAAAACCCGGTTGCCAAAAAGTAATATGCTTTGCCAGTCGAAATCGTTGTGATGAAAAATATGACCAGTCTATTAAGTCAAGTTATTGTGAATTTACTTATATGTATAAAATTAATTGGTCTTTTGTGATATTTTACGTAAGAAATATTAAGATCTACATTGTTATTTTTGTTTCGCTCTTAACTCTCCTTTTGTAACATTTTTCAATTAGGTGGCTTATTTATGTATTCCTACTCAACTGCTGGTATATTCTATGATTTATGAATTTTATGATACATAAGTATTATGAATCGAATTTTATTCACAGAGCAATTTTTTATAAGTCCAGTTAAATTAATTTTTATTAGTAAACATTTTGTGTTTAATTGTGCCCTGGTAAACATTTTGTGTGTAAAACTATTTTATACACTATAACCAGGGGTCGTACAAAAAGTGCGCATGACGTCAAACCACTTATAGGATGATTTCAAATAGTATTTTTGATTTTCATAAACAATTATCACTTATCATTTATCAACCTCTTTATTAAACGATATCGCCACTTGAAATGAGTAAGTACGTTTTTGACTGACACATTGTCAATCAGATGAACAATAAATTGACTTCGTTATTGTTTAGCTATTGTATCTTCACGATTATATTTAGCTAAAATTTATATTTACTAATGTATAAGAAAACGCTCTAAAATGTCATCTTTACTCGAATATTGTGGCAATTTTCTGTTTTTGGAGGTACGTGACAAACACGTATACTGCTCTTGCTGTAATCAAGATATACCAACGAAGGTAAGCAATATTAAAATACATTTATTCGTGAAATTTATTTTATTCACTACATCACCCTACCACCTGTATTATTAATTCCATGGATTTATTTACGATTATTTTGTTACTTCATTAATACTACTTTGTTACTACATGTCACACGGAAGTTTAAATACAAACTCAAACATCATCCTGTGTGCAAGATTACGTCATTTTTACGTCATCCGCACTTTTTGTTCGACCCCTGACTATAACTATTTAACGACAGCCGATTGAAGGAGGGTAAGGGCAATTAGTCGTGTTTCAAACACTCTACATAAAAAAGGAAATTAGGTATAACAACTCGACAACCATCATCACATTAAGCCGCGGCACTTCAAACAGAATTTGCTTTATTCCTTTTGTATGAAACGAAATTTACTCGTGGGTATTGTTACTTTGATGTAACATAAAAGGCATACGACAACCACGTGTTCATTATGTAATAATTGGTTAGGTTTTTCGTACAGTCTTTTATTGTAAAATCGGCAGACTTTTTTGTACAGAAAATGACAGACAAGGCGTCTCCAGTTACTAAATACTCTAAGGTTTTACTATACACAATTTTTAGGGGATGTCAATTTAGAGGAATTGTTGATAAAAATATGAAGCAATTTAAAGCAAAGTCATGTTAATTCTAATGTGATGTTGCCGGTCCCGTATTGGGATACCCTCCTCCAATTGAGGGGGGACTTAAATCTTCACGAGACAGAGGTGTAGCGTTAGAGTCGGTGTAGCTTTATTTAACGTTCATAAGCGCATTGTAATGCCTACTTGAATAATAAACTATCTTTAACTATAAATAACTTTTAAAAGTAAGATTCTACAGCAACTTTTAAAAGTAAGATTAAAAAGTATTTAATTAATCTTCAAATTTCCAACACATGAGCTGTCGTACGGTGGCAGATGTTATTATTATAATTTCTTCAAATTTAATAGTTTCAAGTTTACAAACAAGTATGTTCACCTACTATTCTTCTTCCTCGCGTCATCCCGGCATTTCGCCACGGCTCATGAGAGCCTGGGGTCCGCTTGACAACTAATCCCATGATTTAACGTAGGCACTAATTTTTACGAAAGCGACTGCCATCTGACCTTCCAACCCAGAGGGTAAACTAGGCCTTATTGGGATTAGTCTGGTTTCCTCACGATGTTTTCCTTCACCGAAAAGCGACTGGTAAATATCAAATGATATTTCGTACTTAAGTTCCGAAAAACTCATTGGTACGAGCCGGGGTTTGAACCCGCGACCTCCACCTACGTATGTAGAGTATGTTCACCTACTCTACTCACTAATTGTTTAAAGCACAGATTACTTGCATAGGTACTGTTTTTGTCTATTAAAAGTTTAAACTCACTTTCTCCCACATGTTAGATTGGTTTTATCCTATGTTATTGTTTTTTTTTTATTGTGTTTTTCCTGGTTGCCCTGAAAACCAGCGCCATGACTAAGTATCTTAGTCATCGGCATATGCTGAGTGGCATCCATTTTGGTGTTAGAATATATTAGAATAAGATGTGTTATAGGTTAAGTTTTATGTTTTACAGCAAATAAAGTATTTCTATTCTATTCTATTCTAAATAAATTGATAAGTCTTACCCAAGTCTTCGGCATCCTCGCTCCACTCCCCCTCTTGGGCCCAGCAGGCCGCCAGCATCACCAGCAGCCGCAGCCACTTAACGGAACACATAGTCAACTATCTTACATTATGCTTTTAGCACACTCACAGCACAGTCCACACTGATACCATTATTGGTTTTCCGCGCGACAGTTGCGCTTACCTGTAACACAATAGTTACGTTTTTTATTTTTAAAGGAAAATAAAATGCTTGGCATAATTCAAAATGAAATGGTAAATAATAAGTTTTTGCCAAAAATAAAATTTTTGGTACAAGCTTTTATCGCTGACTGTACTTATGATACTCATCGAGACAATTCTAATAATCCCAAACACAATTAGGTTGCGTTGTTTTATCGCAGAGTTTCTTAAGCCACCTCCTGTCTCCATCATCAGATCAGCTCGATGGTACCATAATGCCATTCCGACTAATGCAAATTTTCAGCTTAATCGGAAATCGGGAAGTGGGTTAATTTTAGCTTACAAGATTTGATCCACACTAACTAACAAATCAACTATTACCTACATAACCTACATACTAACAAGGTAAGTTAAATAGAAGTTGTAAAAACTATTCAAAAGTACTATGATATGTTTTAAGGCACATTTAATTAACGGCTCTTGTGTCGTTGTTATCGTTCAGTGAGCTGCATCCGATAAGCCTTCCCTGGTTTTTAATTCTTAACCATTATATGTTTACATTTAATTTACTTGAATTCCGTAATTTTACTGTTTTAATTCGCGTTAAACATCAAAGAGATTCTAAGGCGCCATTTTCTTGACAAATGTTGTTTAAAATTTGAGAAGAGATTGTTTTTGTTATTGATGGGTCGTTTTTTACAGTCATTTAAAGTTGAATGGACTTTTCAGTTCAAAAGTGATTTAGTAAGGAATGGTGCAAGAAACGGGTGGACTTTCAGTAGAGGTAGATTTGTATGGATATGATGGTCGTTCTTGTCTACGTGATAGCGTGATGTAACGGTGTCCGTCACTTTCTATCCCACGGTGTTAAAAAGTGACAGTTATTTTATAACGTGGATAAAGATGGATAAACCCATCCATAATACGTTGGCTGATGAAGGCGAACGACTGATTATACTAGTAATATTAAATATACATATTTGGAATAAGATATTTGAATGGCTTGTATAGGAATATTTCGATAACTTACATTTGAGCGTGAAGAATTAAATAATTCGTAAATAAATGGCAAACTTGTATTTCTCAAATTGTATGGTAAATTTAGTTAATTTTACATATATTTGCTGTAAATATACGTTTAAAGTATTACTCCCGTTTAAGTATAAGGGGACGTGGGATGCCAGGACAGATACGACATCTATTACAGATACCTTTAGACACAAATAAAAATAGTGTTACTAAATTCTCTCTGAAATATTATAGGTAAGTATAAAAGTTTCTCAGAGATTGTGAATTTAACAGAAATTGTGAATTTAATACACAAAAGGCCATTGAAACGACATTAAAATACCTAACCACGCTACCCGCAAAATTGTCAGAGCATCGCCTAATCATTGTACCCTTTAAAACTCAAATTAGTCGTATATTAAATTACGAAAAGTTCTAATTCAATCGTTCTGTGTCGGCATGCATATAAAAGGGGACCATCCCCTGTCAGAAATATAAAACTTTGACGCTAGCTCCATAGACGGGTAAATAATGTTTTTTAATCTCTCCTGGAGCGGCTGACCCTTGTCCCAGAGAATAAAAGTTCCGAGAAAGGTTAGCAACAGTAACAAAAAATTTATTCTTCGATTATGTTGTACAATGTCCGCTCGAGTGAAAGGAAAACCGAAAGTTTCAGGACGATTTTTGTGCTGTAAGGCCATTTATTGTGAGGTGCTCCATAATTTAGTCGGTTGTTAAATTTGTTAGCCTTTTGGTTAAGTAAACGATGGCTCTTTTGTGAATGAAATAACTTTGGATCCTTTTCTCATAAGCCTATTTTATTTATATTTAATCATTCACAGAAAATAACTCCTAATATGTATAATTAAACACTGCAAAAAACTAGTATTAATATAAGTCAAATTAAATTACAATAAATCTAATTCTATCTAAGTTTAGACGCCGTCTTAAAGGGCTCTTTACCAAATTGCATCCATCTGATTATCTCTGAGTAGGCGAATTAACGTACGTTGGCATCTGGTCCGCAGCCAATCCGGACGTCTATGTAATAGCCTCGAAGACTATTATAGAGAATAGAGAACCCTTAAGACATGGATCTGGTATGAGAATATTGTAGCTACGATCATGCATATACTAGTAATGTGCCTCGCTGGCAGGTAAGGAATGCCTAATAACGCAGACAACAACGCCTTTACCTCTAGCTGTATGTAACTAGCTTCTTCTTGGTACCTACCTAAGTAACAACACATGGTGTTTTACTAAATTCCGTTAACTTCGGGGTACATTGAATGTAACTACTTAAACAGCGTTACATTTCGTAAATTTTAATTTATATATTTAACTCAAACAATTGAAACTAATGCCGCTAGTATCTTTGGCAGTTTTGGGCTGGGTGGGGGTCGTGATGGGGCTGATAGTGTAAGTAGGATGGTATATTAGTAATGTGTTTATTTTAGTTAGGACATTAGATTTAGTGTGTATGTAAATTATTAAGTAGATTTTAAGATTGACTTTGATTGTACCTGCCAATAAAGCATATAAAAAGAAATAATGTTTATATTAGAACAATACTAGACAAGATCACAATTTTATTTTTAAATTGAAACATATAGTTTTCAACATGTCGTCATTTCGAACATAGAATAAGTAGGTATCCGAGGCATTGCAATACTTGCGTTTAGCAATCATTAGGTAATGATGCCCTAAGGCAAGTGTCTATACACATGCACGCTCGTAAGGGCATCAACAGATAAAAAAAAAATTGATTATCTTCAAAATGGACAAAATTACAAGATCTGTGTCTTTTAGAACTTAATTTAAGCTCAGGAATGAACTATTGAAATCAAGAGAGGTTAAATAAAAACGTAGTATAATAATGTTCCTGACTAAGACCAATCGCAAGTACACGTTCGGAGTCTTGCGCTACACCAGTAACAAATTACCGGGCGTGGTACAATTTGCGATCTTTCTTTTAAAGAAAACCCATTTTCTCGGCTACTGCAAAAACTTTTCCAAACCAGCGTCTGTATGTCAATTGAGCTTTATGTAGGTACCTTATATTTTATTGAAAATAAAATAGCCTTTCTCTTATCCGATCGGGTTATTTATTGCACAAGTTTGTTTTTGACCGCCTCACGTACTTTATAGGGCGAACCTTCCTATTCCGAATTGCCAATTGCTATTTGATGTATACTTTATTTTGTAACTTTGCGAACCCATACATATTTCTTTTATTTTCGGCCGTTGCGTATGTGCGTTGGAGATTTGAGCGGAAAAATATGTTAGAAATCTTTTTTATAGTTTTCGATATTGAGGATTCTTTAGGTTTTCTTGTAATTGAAACATAGACTTTGAATTAAGGTGAATACGTGTACTTACATTTAATTTTCCATTAAACTCTAGTAGCAAAAAGCAAATGTGCGAACTCCTAATAAACATTAATGTGTGAACAGGACCTTATATAGCCAGCCCACTTACCCGTATGCCACTCTTACCCGGATTGACCTTAAAATCACTTGATGAAATAACTCAAAAGTTGTTCGGAACTGTCAAAATTTTGTTCTAACTGACAGGCCGATACCGTCCGGCGGACTGTTAATCAGTGGGGCTCTTAAGACCGGGTCGGGGTCGAGCTGGAGTTCTGGGCGCTCGGTTTTTTATGGAAAACACCACGTGATCACCAATCAGCCATCATACAGCCGTATTCGAACTTCAAGATATTCACAAGAGACGACACGTACTAGATACGTTATAGTTTAGATATCAACTAGTTCTCTTTTGCAGCGCAATTCGGGCAACCAATGTCACTTTTACGTTAGATATAGTAAGATATCTATTAGACGTGAATTAGATCTCTAAGTCATATCCTGTGGAAATCGTTCAAGAGTATCTCCAGAATCGCGCAAAATTAATGTCGAATTTGACAGGTTAGATCTTAAACATGTCGTTATTGTATCTTGATGATGTCTAAAAGATGTCTATTTCATAATCCGAATCGGGTCCGTAGAAAATGACATGTCGGACGCCTCGGCCCGGGCTTAGCGTGAGTCATCCTGTAATCAGTCTGATTCAAACATTCAGAAAGTAATAAAAATAGTTACCGTAAAATGGGGTGAGTAGGGTCAAAACTGAAATTCAAACCTCGATAATTTTATTTTTACATATACAAACTGAACGGTGTATATAATACGTGTTCCGGACGTTTGTATTTTAGTTTTTATTTTATTTTGGGTAGTTCCATTTCATAACTTTGACGATAAACAGGAAATCCCACCTCACACCGTAGTCCCTCATATTTGGGGTGAGTTAGGTTTTCATACAAAGGTGATTTTGAAAGATTGTTGAATCGATTTTTTTTTATTATGAATATTACTAGAGCTCCATTTTAAATTGGAATAAATTATTTTTGCAGCAGTAGCCTTAAAATCCCATCTCACCCCCCTTTCATTCCTTCTCTCCCCATTCATAACCCAACTCTCCCCGCGAAACCTACTCACCCCATTTTACGGTAACTCACGCAATAAACTCTACATTTGTCTGCGAACAAAACTTCTGTATATTCAGCCATATACGAAATGTAGACAAAAATAACTGAACTAAACCCAAACAATTAATGATTACCCGGCATTTGTTATCCCCACAAGCCGCGCCGGAAAAATACCCATATTAATATTAACAAAACAGAGGGCAGGGGAGCTGATTAAGCATTTGCCGACTCACCGATTCCCGAAATCGGCCGCGCACGTTTTCAGAGAAATTCAATTTTTGCTCAGATATTCCACGTGGCCAGATATAGTGGGATTATAGATCACTTGTGCTTACTAGATAGAGTATGTGAAACAACTTGCGACCACATTAGCTCTTTTATTGGTACTTATAGTTTTTTTATAGACAGTTAAATTGCGACCGGACTCATTTTCCACATTTATATCTGGTATAGGTATCTGTTTAAATTCAAGATATCAATTAATTTTAAGTAGGAATACTGCGATTATAATGGAATATAAGTACTGTTACTATAATTCTGTTGGAATATAAGTAATACGTACGTATGTACAACGCCATATTTTAGAAAACTTAAACAACAACAACATCAAAGATCAATTGCATGCCATACCTCATACAACCCAACTACCAAGTAGTGTTCACTTAAATACAGTTTTTTGTATATTCCAGTCCGCCGACCTTATGATTTGGTACATTCGACTCATCACAGGCCTTTCCGTCTATTGCAGACGATTTATACATTGCTGTGCAGACACCGGGTTTGGTGACTGTGGAGGCCGATGCGTGAGCGGCATGACCTCCCACATTTTTGGCAGAGAAAGCTCATGCCATCCGAGTTTCCAGTCCCGGTTTGCTTTCTGCGACACCTTCTGCTATCTAAAGCATTAAACCAGGCTTGGTCGCATAGCCTTCTCCCCTCCACAACACGCTTGCGCCATCCATCACGGTCTTCAGCTAAGGCTTCCCAGGCATGGTGGTCGATTTTAAATGCAGACATGTCTCGCTTGACACAGTCTTTAAAGCGCAGCATCGGTCTTCCCACGTTCCTTTTAGCATACGCAACTGCACCAAGCAAGACACGTCGAGGTATTCTAGCGGGTTCCATCCGGTGCACATGCCCCAGCCACCGCAAGCGTCTCTGTTTGAGAAGAGCGGCAAGACTGGGCAGCTGTGCTTTTTCAAGAACCCTCTGATTGGTCACTTTGTCCTGCCAAGTTATGCCTAAAATGTTGCGTAGACAGCGCATGTGAAAAGTGTTGAGTCGTCGCTCCTGTTTTGCATACGTCGTCCAGGTTTCTGCTCCGTACATTCGACTATTGACTTGAAAAGTCGCAATTTTTCATTTGTGGTCTGCCTTATTCTTTCACATAAAATGTTCATATACGTGATGACTTGTGGTTAAAGAATTTATTTTCTCATAAAGAAATTTAACATTTCACTTAAATAGAGAAAATACAGGATAATTCATAAAATATGAGTGAGCATGCATGTTATTAACAAAATTAAAATAACTAATTAAAACTAGAACATGTCATTTACGAGACATTACATATAGAAATAGGTATTATACAAACATGCTTATAGTGAAGTTGTATAAGTAATAAGTATGTTCTTATAAACATGTGGATATGACCAAATTAAATACAAGTACGCTTATTATTTCTCACGAACTACAAAACTGTTGCTAAGTCATTTTATCATTTACACTTTAGCCGCATTGCACTTTAAACTCTAAACACATGCAAGTTAAGTTGAGCGACTATATTTTTCTTAAATACTGCATTATCTTTTGTTCCCATGCGGAATGTTTGCCAGGGCCGGATTTAGATATTATGAATTACGTAGTCCAATAGTTTTCGTTTGTAAATATTGTAATTTTTGCACTATTTAATATCTTTAGGTAGGCTGTTGTAAAACTGTGCCCCTTCATTACCAATATTTTTTTTGCCACATTTAGTTCTAGCTGGTTGAAGACAAAGATCGTTAGAATTACGTAGAGGTCGTAAGCCTTTTTGTAAGTAACCTTATAGGTCCGGAACCATTCGTGGGGCTCTCACAGGGAACCATCACAACGGCTATTAAAGACCATACCAAGACTAAACACCAGGAAGAATGGGATAGTCTGACGGGTCTAAAGCATGCAAAGCTCTTTATGCAAGGAATAGACTCCGGCTGGAGCAAAAAGCTTTGGAAACTTAGCAAAAGACAACTCCAAATCATAACGGGGGTGTTTACTGGCCACTACGGGGTCAAAGGATTTCTGGCCAAGATGGGACACTCTGACAACACCGATTGTCGTATGTGTGGCGAAGAGGAAGAGACAGTAAGACACTTAATGTGTGAATGTCACGCCCTCGCCAGACAAAGAATGAAGGACTTTGGAGCAGGATACCTGGAACCAAAGGACTTTAAAACGCTACCCATGAGCTCCATCATCCGACACATGGATATGGTGGGAAAAGCTCTTGAGTAGTTGACGGATCTCTTCTAGGGGGTAACTGCACAAAAGATCCCTATGGGTCGAAGTGTATCCGCAAGGGCCCCCGAAAACAATAAGATAAGATAAGATAAGCCTTTTTGTAATTTAGTTATAAAACTTAGTTGTGAGTGGATTTTGTTATCTATTATTTTTCTAATCAGTAGACAGGTATTATTAAAGTACAGTTGGTTAAGATTTAAGATTTTTGTTTCTAAATAAATTTTGCGACTAGAAGTTAAGTAATCATATCTGAAAAGTGTTTTAATTATTTTATTTTGAGCGATTTGAAGATTTTTAAGAGTAGTTTTAGTGGCACTGCCCCATATTTCAACTAGATAGTTTAAATGAGATTTTACTAGTGAATTATAAATTGTGTATCGTACCCGGCGGGGAAGACAGTATGCCGTATTGTAGAGGCAGGCTCTTAAAGATGTCAGTTTTGATCGGATTTTATTTATGTGTTGTTTCCATGATAGGTCACAGTCCAATATTAGGCCCAGATATTTTTCTTCACTAGATTGTTTTAATTGTGTTTGATTAATTTTTAGTTCTATATCTTCAGTATTTTTTTTATTTTTTGATTTGAATATTATATAACTGGTCTTGTCTACGTTAATAGTGAGTAAATTGAACTGAAACCATTCATTAAGGTTATTGAGGTCTTCTTGTGCTAATGTTGTGATATCCTTTATAGACTGTCCGAAATAAAAAATACAGGTATCATCTGCGTATAGGCTTATCTCTCCGTGCAGAGGTACTTGACAGATGCTATTTATGTAAATTAAGAACAGGAGAGGACCAACTATCGATCCCTGCGGGACGCCACAGGTAATAATTTGGGGACTGCTTTGCACATTACCTATTCTCACTATTTGGCACCGGTTGCTTAGGTACGATTCCATAATTTTGTGAGCATTGCCGGTGATGCCTATATGTTTAAGTTTTTCTAAAAGTAGTGGATGACTGACCGTGTCAAATGCTTTTTTAAGATCAATAAAAATTCCGAGACAAAAGTTTTTGGCATCTATATTTGTTTTTATTTTAGTAGTTAAATCAATCGCTGCGGACAAAGGTACTAGATTCGGACCGAAAACCTTGACTTGCGTTTTGTACACTTTAATTATCTAAGTGGTCTGTGTCATCCCAACACATATTTACTTTTCTAATAAAATATTGTAGTTTTGATCATGGCCCCTGAAGTGTTTATATATTTTCACACTGCGAATTCTTTAAGGGAGTAATCTATGAGTGGTCCCGATCGATGAAACTACGCCCTGGCAAGGATGGCGTAATATCACAACAGATGTCCACGACGGTTATGTCAACTGGGCGTCCATTCACGAAACTAATAAAAGATTCAGCATTCTCGTTTGCAGAAAGAGGGTCCTTCCGAAGCATTGGAGCCCATTTCAGCCGTAGGTTTTGAGGTCAGGCCGGACCTTCGCCATTATCGTGCGATATGGTTTTAGGAACGCGTATGCTGATGTGATGTAATAGTAATTGAGGGGATCCTTATAGTGCCATAGTTGTCAAAGCTATTTGAAGAATTTTTTCTCCTGTTTTTTGGACTAAAGCGTATGAGTGACATTCCATTTCCAACTGCAGCTGCAATACTGTTCATTTTACTATGGAAATTGACAGTGACAGCGACGCGTTTCCATAGTAAAATGAACAGTATTGCAGCTGCAGTTGGAAATGGAATGTCACTTTAAAGGTTACGCCAAGTTGGTTAGCTTGGTCTAACTCTGGTTCGTTATTTTTTTTTGTTTTATTTAATAGTGAGTACTTCTCTCTCTCTCTTCAGTCGTTCCCTCATTCCTGAGGATCGTAATCACTAGGTTTGACATCCTTGATCAGCTGTCTCCATTGGTCTCAATTCATTGTTGTCCTCACTGCTTGATGGAATATGCTCGAGAAAGTGGCTTCTCTAACTTGGTCAGTCCACCCGGACCTAAAGTGAGTACCTATCTTACACCCGTATACATGAGTCTAACTAAAGCCTAGATGATAGCAAAAATAAATCACAAAACTTGTTATCGAATCCCGTACCTTGTTTGTTAATTACTTCCATATACTAATTATGAATTCAAACCCCTAAACAGCCGTAAACACAATTTACCCACACGACCGGTTACTACCCGAATCGGAAATCTATGCATAAACCATGCAACTTCGCAAATCGTCGGTCTAGACGGCCCTTAGAATTAAACAAGAGTCCCAAGGGCCGAAAAGGCAAATTTCCTATCCTCTACCCAGACCCTCAGAGTTTTTTCCCTAAAGGCTAATTAGAGTAAAAGAGTGTTAAACTTGGTCTTAACTGATGGCCGCATTTGGGTAAAGCTTTTGCAATATCCCTACCCAAGGGAATACCTCAACTGTTGTGGGTAGAGTTATACATTCCAAATGTCAAATTTATTTGCACGGATATGATGAATTGGCTCAGAGATTGGAATTGAAATTCGCAGTTGTTTATTTTAGTTGAAATGTGTCTCGGATTGGTAAATTATTTTTTTTTGGGCTTTGTTTGGGTTTCGTAAATATATTTTGTGTGACGCAGATTTGGTAAATAATTCTCAGGGATGGCTCGCACTGAGCTAGCTCTGAGGTTATTGTAATCCAGAATATTCTGTTGTCGATGATAGACATTATAACTCATTTTCCTTAGTTTACAGCTGTTTTTTTTATGCATACTTACTTGCATTTTGAATTACGAAATAAATTAAGTTGTAGTAAATGGGAAAAAATTATTTCATTTTATATTGGTTTGACATGATATTCATTTCGGTGAATATCGATCACAATATCACGATATAATGGCAAGCATAACAAATCGAGATCATAATTGAAAATTGGAAGGTGCCTCATTTAGAAATAAATGTAAAAATATTATTTGACATTCTTCTTCAAATAAAACCTTTACGAATCACATAAAGTAGGTCTTTTATTTTATTGGACAGAATAATCCTGACATAAATTTTGCAAAGTGAAATTTTACGTACGATTCGTTTACCTACAATTTGAATTTCATTTAAATGCAAAAATATACAATACCTTTATAAAAATAACCAATAACACTATGCGACCAACGAAGCAGTAGCTAAACGAACTCCTTTTTATCCACTCAAGATAGAAATGCTTTGTAAGTAAGAGCATTAGTATGCTCAAAGCAAGGGGCACAGCAATACAAATTAATTAGGCAGCTTTCTGGACTAGGCCGTAAAGTAAATCCGTCACCAGCTCATTGAACGACTAAGGGATTATTTTTATTTCCCGCCCGAGATTTATTTTCCTTAGATTAGCATTCCTCTTATTTATGCTAATGTCATTTTAATGGCGCAGTCTTTTTCGGCTAATTTCATTTTCAAAAAACTCCAAGGATTTATCCCTAAGCGCGGCTTATTAAGATGTCTTAGATAACGATTTAGGTTTAATAAATTATGAATTATCGTATTGTTTGAGTTCTTGGTTAATAGTTTAATTATGCAAATTGGATTGCGGGTTTGTGTGATTATGAGATATAATGGGTTGGAATTTTCTTTGTGGTTAGACCTAATCTATCTAGGTATTTCAATCCAGTTTCATATTACTATGCTGGTTCTAATACATATAGTAACCCGTGGAGAGCCCTACTGTCACACATTATCATCATCTCAGCCATAAGACGTCCACTGCTGACATAGGCCTCCCCCTTTTGGGGGGTGTATGCCGTAATCGCCACGCTTGGGTTGGCGATCGCAGTCGAGTACTCCGAATTTGAGGGACGCTGCTGCCCATCCACCGGTGGTCTTGGACGTAGTTTAAGGACATACCCGGGTCCCTACTACTATTACTACTGTCACACGTGTGATAGTAATTAGTATAGGAGTTCCATACTACTGTGATTCTGGGGCACTTCACGGGTTAAACGGATCTAAACTGGATCGGTAACACCGGTAATATAGTTATGTATAATTATCTTGATTACGTATGGCAACGATTTTTTGAACTGGTCTAGTATAACATAAAAGTATATTTTTATATGTATCATACTATTAAGCTACTCACATAATTTCACAGTAATATACAGATATATGAGAAATAAATACACCTTTTAAAATTTTACAATATTTTTTTTTTGTCTTATGAAAAAAGTTCCAGATAAAAAAAGCAAGATAAGTTGAATCAATCTGTTTGAAATAAAAGTGCAGACGGCAATAAACAAAAACTGAGTATACACGAATACATGCTTCAAACAATTTCATAATGGACGCAAACTGTTATAACACAATACGTCTTTATTCCCAACGTAGTATTACAGTGTAAAACGAACAAAACGCGGAATGTCCCGTCAATTGCCGACACGGAACAACACGAGTCAACACAGTCACGAAGGCTGTATCGGGAAATTCGGATTGAAAGAAATTGTGTGCGGGCCGAGGCTGCATTCGAACTATGTTTATTTGATCTGACATTAGTTGCAGTTATTTGTTCGCAGGAGAGTTGAGGTGAATGATTTCTAATGTAAAGGCAAAATATCGTTTATTCTTCAATTCATTTACAATTAATAATTTCATAATCTCGCCGATGTTACTGCATGACAGCAGATTAAAAAAAATGGTGTTAGAGTCACACCAAGAAAAGTCTGCAGCGATTTTGATAGCCGTCGCAGTGCAAGTGTAATTTTTAACCTCAAACTTCTATGAAATTATGACGTATAAATAAAATAACACTTCTTTCTCGGTCTGACTTTATTTAGTTTTACTTTAAATATAGTTCAACACAACTTACTTAATATTGTCTTTGTTTATGACAGAATGCAACAAAAAAAAATAGTTTTATGTCTGTGACAAGTAAAAGTGTTGATATTAAAATATTGTTTTACGTCTGTGACAAGTGTTGATGTTAAAATATTAAGATACCTAATTTATGTATTTATTTTCTTCTAAATAATAAGTTTTTTTCATATGGCATCTTGCTGGCGCCCAGTGTTGCCAACTCGGATTTTGAAAAAATGCTAGACTAATGTCTAGATTATGCCAAAATTATGCCAGAATTTTTTAAAAAATGTAAAAAAATGCTTAAATTTCACTTGAAATTACACTTAAAGCACATACATTTTTCAAATTTGCCGCCTTTTTCTACTGACAAGATCTGCTTGACCAACTTTATATGGTCCGTCGACGTCCATTCGTCTACGAAAGTCAAAATTCATATGAAAATATGAACCACATAAGGCGATGGTGCATATTGTTGCTGCCAAGTTGGTGAAAACTTGGCTTACACTAAATTATGCTAAAAAATATGCCAGATGCTAAATCGAAAATTTTGGTGCCAAAGAGAGTGAAAATATGCCAGATCTGGCATCATTTATGCCAAGTTGGCAACTCTGCTGGCGCCAATAATCAAGCACAAACGGGATACACTGAGCGTAACATCAAATCGATATCGAATCAAGAATAAAATATATATGGACGTTTGAAAGCCACTCCCTGGCGAGGAAAGCGTGGTTGTTGGCACGTAATTGTCTTCTTGTACCACTACTGTTCTATTGTTAAGTGGTTTGATGTCCATGCCTCATACTAACTGCCGTATTCGAACTTCAAGATATTCACAAGAGACGACATGTACTAGATCCATTCTAGATACGTTATAGTTTAGATATCCACGGGTTCTCTTTTGCAGCGTAATTCGGGCAACCAATGTCACTTTTACGTTAAATGGAGTAAGATATCTATTAGATTTGAATTGGATTTCTAAGTCATATCCTGTGGAAATCGTTCAAGAGTATCTCCAGAATCGCGCAAATGTCAAATTTGACAGGTTAGATCTTAAACATATCGTCATCGTATCTTGGTGATGTCTAAAAGATATCTAGTAGATGTCTATTTCAAAATCCGAATCGGGCCCATAGACAAGTGAAACAACCGGTAGCTATTTATGCACTGTATAGGGGCCCGATTCGGATTTTGATAACGTAAAAGTGACATTGGTTGCCCGAATTGCGTTGCAAAAGAGAACTAGTTGATATCTAAACTATAACGTATCTAGAATGCATTTAGTAGGTACGTATTGTCTCTTGTGAATTTCTTGAAGTTTGAATACGGCAGTATGTCTACGTAATCTAAAAAGCCGATGTGAAACACAACCAACACAAGTCAACACGGAGTCACTAAGGCAGTATCGGGAAATACGGATTGAAAGAAATTCAATGCGGCCGCCGCCTGTGGCGTGCTTGTCGACAATTGTTTTCTACTGCTACTTGCGGAAAACCTTGTGTTGTCTTTGTTTTTCAAAGTACTAATAGACCGGGAGATAGTGACACATTTTACTGGATCATTTGTACCAGTATGGCGGTTCGTCAGGGGTCTAAGCACGTAATGAAGGAAAGAAAAATGATGGTCATAGCGCTGGTACCGGCGGCCCAATCGCGTGGGCGTTAGTCGAACGTGTCGGATAAAATACGAGTGTCGAACGATTTGTACCACAAAAATCCTCGTATTTTCCGATAGTCCATAAAAAACAAGTAGGCGGTAGCGTAATGCCATACTTCTCCGGTGTGACTTACAGCCCGCCATACTGAGGCGAACACATTAATTAAAAAAAAACAATTAAATCATTTGTGCCAAGCTAATTTTTGCACAGGTGATCATCGTCGAGCAGCTATTCATGGACATCACCATGCCATACTTTTCGGATGGTTCCAAATGGCCGCCATACCGCCGCAAAGGAGTTAATTTTTTTTTTATTGCTAAACGATTTGTACCATCTTGTAATTTTTTTTCAAGACTTTCTGTGTGATCATAAATGGAAATCTCATAATGCCATACCTGTCATCATCATCATCATCTCAGCCATAAGACGTCCACTGCTGAACATAGGCCTCCCCCTTGGACCTCCATTCGTACCGGTTGGAAGCCACCCGCATCCAGCGTCTTCCGGCGGCTTTAACAAGGTCGTCCGTCCATCTTGTGGGTGGACGTCCTACGCTGCGTTTGCTAGTCCGTGGTCTCCACTCGAGCACTTTTCGACCCCATCGGCCATCTTCTCTGCGCGCAATGTGGCCTGCCCATTGCCACTTCAGCTTGCTAATCCGGTGAGCTATGTCGGTGACTTTAGTTCGTCTACGGATCTCCTCATTTCTGATTCGATCACGCAGAGAAACTCCGAGCATAGCCCTCTCCATAGCTCGTTGAGCGACTTTGAATTTTGAGATGAGGCCGATAGTGAAAGACCACGTTTCGGAGCCGTAAGTCATCGCTGGTAACACACATTGATTAAAGACTTTCGTCTTGAGGCACTGAGGTATGTCGGACGAAAAGACATTACGTAGTTTCCCGAACGCTGCCCAACCGAGTTGGATTCGGCGGTTGACCTCCTTCTCGAAGTTGGACCTACCTAATTGGACTACTTGTCCTAGGTAGATGTACGAGTCAACAACTTCGAGTACCGAGTTCCCAACAGAGACTGGGATGGGCACAACATTGGCATTTGACATAAGTTTCGTCTTGTCCATGTTCATTTTCAAGCCCACCCGTTGTGAAACTCGGTTGAGGTCATCGAGCATCATGCTGAGTTCCTCCATCGACTTTGCCATGACTACGATATCGTCGGCAAACCGAAGGTGAGTGATGTATTCGCCGTTGATGTTGATGCCAAGTCCTTGCCATTCCAGGAGCTTGAAGGTGTCTTCCATTACGGCAGTAAACAGTTTCGGAGAGATAACGTCTCCCTGCCTTACGCCTCTTTGCAATGGAATCGCCTTCGTGCTCTGCTCCTGTACTCGGACCGACATGGTGGCGTTACTATACAAATACTTCAACACTTCGATGTACCGATAGTCAATATGGCATCGCTGAAGAGACTCAAGCACCGCCCATGTTTCCACCGAATCGAAGGCTTTCTCATAGTCCACAAACGCTAAGCATAATGGTAAGTTATACTCTTCGGTCTTCTGTATAACTTGCCGCAGCGTATGGATGTGGTCTATGGTACTATAGCCTTTTCGAAACCCGGCTTGTTCGGGAGGCTGGAAGTCATCAAGTCTGTGTTCGAGACGGTTCGTGATGACCCTTGAAAACAGCTTATAGACATGGCTCAGAAGCGTGATGGGTCTGTAGTTCTTCAATAGGCTGTTATCACCTTTTTTGAAAAACAGCACCACCTCGCCTCTATTCCATGTTTCAGGCGTTTTGCCCTCGCACAAGACGGAATTAAAGAGCTTCTGGAGGACTTTAAGTACCGGTGTTCCACCCGCTCTCAGAAGCTCTGAAGTGATTCCGTCTTTGCCCGGCGCCTTGTTGTTCTTAAGCTGCTTCAGGGCCATCCTAATCTCGTACAGACTGATGTCCGGGATATCTTCGGTATAATGTCGGGACAGCTTGGCTCTTGGATCTCCTACCAAGCTGTCGACGGGCTTTGCGATCGAAGTGTATAACTGTCCATAGAACCTCTCGATCTCGCCTAAAACTTCCGCTTTGCTCGACGCTATGCTGCCATCTTCCCGTTTCAGCTTCGTCAGCTGGCTTTGCCCAATAGACTTGTCCTTTGCGAACACTTTGGAGCCTTGGTTTCGCTCAATAGTCTCTTTAATACGGTTAGTATTAAAGAGACGCAGATCATGTCGCAAGGACTTAGATATACGTCTATTGAGTTGCCTATATGACTTCGCGTCATCGGGAGACTGCAACTTTAGCGAGCGTCGTTCAGCCATGAGGTTTAAGGTTTGCTCGGTCAATTTCTGAGGTCTATCTTTACGGCGGGGTCTAAAAAACTTAGACCCTACTGTGTGGACAGTTTCCACTAGCCCGTCGTTGATTTCGTCCACTGAAGCCAAGTTCTCTAGGCAAGCAAAGCGGTTAGAGAGCTCGAGTTGAAAGCTTTCGGGGTTTTGAACATGGGCTCGAGTAGGTCGGAGCGTAGACTTCATCAGGTTGGACCTTTCAAGTTTAATATTGATATTCAGTGAGCCTCTTACGATTCGGTGATCACTACCGGTCTTTACCCTGTTGATCACAGAGACATCGCTGAATATCCGTTTCTTGTCGGTCATGATGAAGTCTATCTCGTTTCTCGTGGAACCGTCAGGACTCATCCAGGTCCATTTCCTGTGAGGCGGCTTCTGGAAGAAAGAGTTCATCACGAAGAGTTCCTCTCTCTCCAGAAAGTCGGCCAGCCTCTGACCCCTAGGGTTCCGTTGCCCATACCCAAATTGCCCCACTCTCAACTCATCACCGCTTCTCTTGCCCAACTTTGCGTTGAAGTCCCCCATAACAACAGTAAAGTAGGTTTTAGAAGTATGTATGGCCCTACTTACGTCCTCATACATAGCCTCTACTTCATCATCGGAGTGTGACGAGGTCGGTGCGTATACCTGAATGACCTTCAGCGAATATCTTTTGGATATTCTGAGTATTAGGTATACGACCCTGCTCGACACACTGTCGATGGTTATTATGTTGTTTATGAGGGACTTGTGAACGAGAAACCCGACACCACCTTGGGACTGTTGGTCGCCCTCCCGGTGGTAGAGCAAGTTACCAGACTTCAGGGTTGTCGTGTCCTCCCCCTCTCTACGGACTTCGCATAACCCTACAATATCCCAGTGTAACCTGCTCAGTTCCTCTTCCAGCTCGCAGATCTTTTCGTCAGTCCTCATAGTGCGTATGTTGTGTGTTACCAGGGCCAGTCTTCGTCGGGGTGGGTAGCCGGATTTTTGCCGGAGATTCTTAGCACCCCTGACCCCGCTAATGCCCTGACCGCTACCATAGCCAGAGCACCGGGGGTCGCCGGAACCTCGGGGCCGTGGTTTGATTGTGCTCTGCATGATGGGGGGTGAATGCCATAATCGCCACGCTTGGCAGGCGGGTTGGCGATCGCAGTCGAGTACACCGAATTTGAGGGACGCTGCTGCCCGTCCACCGGTGGTCTTGGACGTAGTTTCAGGACATATCCGGGTCCTGGACGTAGTTTAAGGACATACCCGGGGCCATACCTGTAGGCGGTGGCAAATGTGTACAATATTTTTTTTTATTTCAAGTATGGTGCCCCTTTTTCCCCCTATTAGAAGTATGGCAAATATAATAATGGTCACATTGCATCATATAACTTCCAAAAATCCAAATGCCATACTGGTACAAATCGTCAAAAAATTGTTTTTTGTTTTAAGTCTTGGCTTAAGTCTCACAGTCGTCCGCCCCGTAGTTATAATATGAAATATTTTTTTTTAGGTATAATTGTATCCAAACAAACAGAATATGATGATGCCATGCTGTAAAAAAATATTTAACGTATACATAGTCGTATTTTTGAAACGTGTCATTTAAATAAGTTTTTCAAGTATGGCAGCACTTTTTCCCCCTACTATAAGTATGGCAATTATAATAACGGTCACATTTTATCAAATACTTTCCAAAAATTTAAATGCAATACTGGTACAAATCGTTTAGCAAAAAAAAAAAAATTAACTCCCTTGCGGCGGTATGGCGGCCATTTGGAACCGTCCGAAGAGTATGGCATGGTGATGTCCATGAATGGCTGCTCAACGATGATCACCTGTGCAAAAATTAGCTTGGTACAAATGGTTGAATTGTTTTTTTTAAATTAATGTGTTCGCCTCAGTATGGCGGGCTGTAAGTCACACCGGAGAAGTATGGCATTACGCTACCGCCTACTTCTTTTTTATGGACTATCGGAAAATACGAGGATTTTTGTGGTGCAAATCGTTCGACACTCGTATTTTATCCGACACGTTCGACTAACGCCCACGCGATTGGGCCGCCGGTACCAGCGCTATGACCATCATTTTTCTTTCCTTCATTACGTGCTTAGACCCCTGACGAACCGCCATACTGGTACAAATGATCCAGTAAAATGTGTCACTATCTCCCGGTCTATAAAGACCACGCTGGTTTTTTAAGCTTTTGCAATATTTAATTGAGTTCATTTCGTAATAAACATTTTAATTTTATTATTACTGATGTGTTTATTAACAACGATTTAATGTTTTAAAGCAAACAGGTATTATTTAATTAAATTGTTATGTTCCCTGTAAAAAACTAGGTATTTATACGATTTTAAATATGTATTACATTATGATGATACAAATCTATGCGCGTACGCAGCTACGCCGTAGCACTGTCATAGCTACGCTCTTTCAAAGCGTAGCGTCAACAATGCTACGGCTCTACGGTGTAATGCTGGAGCGCATACAAACTTTAAATAACGTCGGCTAAATTCGTAAACCTCGTAACTGGAGTTAAGATGTTTGCATCTTTAGGTATAGTTGGCTAAGGTCGTAAATCCATTTTCACCACACAGCTCGGAAAGGTTTACTTTGCACTTCAAAAACTGATAACAAAGTTGCATTTTATTCACATGTGAGGTAATCAAATGCAAATTTTGAGTTGTTTTCTTATGTTTGCTGGTTGAATGGACTTTTAAATGATGATTTTGGATGATAAATATTTAATAACATTCACTTGGATTTGATTTTGTTTGATATTTTACTTACATTTAATATTTGTTTCGGATTGGTGTGATGAAAAATTTTGTGTTTCACTCGGGGGCAAATTTTGTTTAACCCTCGTGCTTTGAAACCCTCGTAAAGCTCAATATTCCATTTTTCGAACCACTCTCTACGCTCGTGGTTCAATTTTGGAATCTTTCGCATGCTCGGGTATCAATATTAGCACGAGCGGTTAAACAACAACTTTGTCCCCTTATAAAACAAATAACTATTTATGTACATAAATTATAATTAAAATAGCAAGCTTCCACTCAGCATACCCTCTTTGATCTACCTATACTTTCATCGTTAGGTATTACAGTTTCAACTCACTTTTTATAATTATAAATTATATTTGTAACGTCATTCCCGCTCTTGCCTAAGCAAAAACAATATCAAGTGGAAAGCGCGTCTAAATTGATCTAATATGAATGGAATTGTACGAAGTAGAATGAAGGCTCCGTTCGCTGTCTTAAGTGGTAGATAATGGGCCGTTTCCTGGTTTTGACTTTCATTAATTATCTTTATTTAGGGCGTGTTCTATACACAGCTAGCTTGAATTATACAGATTTATAAAATCTATGGCGTAGCGAATATTTTAAGCATGAATTAATAAGTAAAGAATGCTAATGTAAAACCAAAAATAATATAAATATAATCATTTTCGACGAAAAATCTAACAGCTTTGATGAAATAATAAAGCACAGGATTTTTACACTATCTGATTTCCATGAGTTTTCTTGTTCATTAAAGCACAACTTATGACAATTACAATATGTGCTTAGTAATAATTAATTGTTAAGCTCCATGCAAGGTAAGTTGAAACTTAGCAAGGTGCACGGCAGTGCATCGCCAAGTTTGAAACAGCCGTGGGTTCCAGACACTTAGCATGTTTAAGTTTGTAGAGTTGTTAGTCAAATCACGCTAAGCAAAACTAAACTAAGCTCTTGTGAACTGAAATGGCCAAGGATAAACTTAGTGAAGTATAAATTAGTTATAGTATATCTAAGTCCAAATTAGTCTTGGACAGTGAAACTTATTGGTGAAGTTTTTATTTATTTATACTTTATTGCACGGTATAAAATTGTACAAATGGCGGACTTAACGTCTTAAGGTATTCAAAAAATGATTCCTACGTATACCGACCATCTGCCGTATTCTAACTTCAAGATATTCACAAGAGACGACACGTACTAAATCCATTCTAGATACGTTATAGTTTAGATATCAACTAGTTCTCTTTTGCAGCGCAATTCGGGCAACCAATGTCACTTTTACGTTAGATAAGTAAGATATCTATTAGATGTGAATTGGATCTCTAAGTCATATCCTGTGGAAATCGTTCAAGAGTAGGTATCTCCAGAATCGCGCAAATGTCAAATTTGACACTTTTGACAGGTTAGATCTTAAACATATCGTTATCGTATCTTGGTGATGTCTAAAAGATGTCTAATAGATGTCTATTTCAAAATCCGAATCGGACCCTATATCCCAACCTAATAGCTATTCCCTGAGGCCTTTGTTGGGATAATACATGTGCCTTAAGATCCTTTCCCAAATATTATTAATGAGTAAATACGACCTAGACTTTTTTTAGCCATATTTTTATACTTGACTGTACCGTAGGGGCTGTCAGCTAACAGGCCTATTCGGATTTCGAGACCATCACAAGATCTTGAGACGATTTAGAGATCAACTAGATCTACATTAGATATCGACTAGATGTGACTTGGATATCTAAGTCATAACTTGTCGAAATCGTTCAAGAGAACCTCCAGAATCGCGGAAACGTCAAATTTGACATATCTATCTTACAAATATCTTTAAATTATCCGTATCGTAACTTGTTGAAGTCTAGTAGAAAGCTAATTCATTTTCCGAATCGAGCCGTAGTCTTCTTTATTAGTAGACTCTGCTTAGTACATAATATATCAGTCATAAATAAAACCAAATACCTATATTCGAACGCTAGGTAAACATAGAAACATTGCTGGCAAATATTGAAATATGGCTGCGTAATTATCCCATATTCGATTAGCATAGGAACCATTAACCTATTAGAACAAGTTCGAGCTTTCAATATCAGCGCAGCTGCTTATTTGCCAACAAGCATGTTCCATTGTATGCTTTGTCGTGCGAAAAACGATGGGGATGATGGTAGGCAAATCGTGGTAGGAAAAAAAGCGCTGGTGGCCTAGCGGTAAGAGCATGCGACTTTCAATTCAGAGGTCGCTGGTTCAAACCCCGGCTCGTACCAATGAGTTTTTCGGAATTTATTTACGAATTATCATTTGATATTAAATTTATCAGTTACTTTTCAGTGAAGGAAAACATCGTGAGGAAACCGAACTAATCCCAATAATGCCTAGTTTCCCCTCTGGGTTGGAAGGTCAGATGGCAGTCGCTTTCGTAAAAGCTAGTGCCTACGTCAAATCATGGGATTAGTTGTCAAGCGGACCCCAGGCTCCCATGAGCAGTGGCAAAATGCCGGGATAACGCGAGGAAGAAGATGGTAGGCAATTGGTAAGGCGTACGATGCTCTCTCAGACCCGAAATCGACGGTTAGAATCCTTTAGGGCCGGTACACTCGGTTTAGGTAGGGTCTGTATAGGCCTTTCTTAGTGCTTATAATTTAATTCGCTTTAACCTCTTCTAGTCCCGGTAATAGGGTCACGTTTTTACCCTCTGGATACCGAACCTTAATAAAAGATTGGCGACATAGCAACTTGTTTAAACACTTATCATACCTATGTATGATAAGTGTATAAACAAGTTGCTATGTTACCAATATTTTATTAGGGTTCCGTAAAAGGGTAAAAACGGGACCCTATTACTAAGACTCCACTGTCCGTCTGTCTGTCACCAGGCTCTCATGAACTATGTGTAGTCCTAAACCCGCATTGAGCCAGCGTGTCTACTAATAGCTCAAGCCTTTTCACGGACGAGAGGAGGCCTGTGCCAAGCAGTGGGACGTATGAATAAATAAATTATTAAATATGTATTATGCCTACACCTATACTATTGTGATAAAGTAAATAAATGATAAAAAGAAACGTATTCGATAAATATATAATTGAAATTTAATTTCAATGCTATGTGTATACACCTGTATCTAGCAATTGTTAACATAAGTATATAAAATATGTTTCACATTATGTGTTTGAAAAATACATAAAACAAATATAGCGGTTTTATGCAGCTTGTTTTTATTTAGATATAATGAATTGCAGAAAACTCTATTTAAAAATATAAAAGAGAACTGCAAGCTGATGTTGAATTTATAAAAATATTTCCAAAATTTGACCCATCATAACAAAAACAGCGCAAGAATTCTACCTCGCCGCAACTATTAAAATAACTCATTAAATTTACCTCCATAAATCAAGTTAACTCCATTTCAAAATTCAATTAAACATCACAAATCAGTGTGACTAATTGTTTCACAGAGCACAATTTTTCATTTATGTTCATTAGCAACCGCGAGCAGGTGGTTCCCGCGACGCGCGACACACGTCCACTCGCCACGCGCTGCGAGCAGGCACTGATTCGGCATTGGCCGTTGGTATCCAAAGGTGAGGGATTCGGGTACCCCCGGACGCCTTCGGGACCTCTCGGTCGCATCCCGATTCGATTGTGAAGAATTTCATATTTAGAACGTTAAGTTGCAATTAATTCGATTTTCAAAAAAATTGGAGTGCATAGTCTCCAGATAGTCTATTAAGTTCTTGGTACTGGTCATGTATAGTCAAGCCCGACAGAGTAAAAGTGACATGTGGATGTCAACAACAGCTGTGGCCTCATTGACACCGCTGTATCTGTCACTTTCTTAGATAAAATGTCACCACATTACAAAATAATAATAATTGTAAACTATCTATAATTGTATTTGGGTAAATATTACATCATTTTTGATAAAGTATATCTAGGATGGGGATGGGTAAAATAAAGGGTCATTTCCAATTTTCCTGGCCATTGGGTCAGTAATGTCAGTATTTTCCATTTATTTCCAACTAGTTGCTCACGGGACGAGACCAGAAAGGAAAATGCAAACCAAGGGCCGAAATACATCACTTTCAGCTCGCACCTCAGATAATCAATGACCCAGTGTTCAAAGCATGAGAAATTAAAAATGTCACTAAGTAATGTTAACCAATTGGCATCGTAGGCATTCACCAGTAATGGCGAGTAATATGTACTTAGATAATCAGCCATTTATTTATTTCTCATAAAATTAGGCCAAGAATTTTCAGTAAAATAATAATTATTTGCTATTTCTTTTCAAATCTCATCAATTAAGGGTAAGAACGGTGTGCTTATAAGAAAATATGAATAAAGCGGCTGTTATCTCATTTAATGATCCGTTGTCGATTGTTTTAACGTAAACAATGAATTCGCAGGCGAGGTAACAGTTCAGTGATAGCTTAGGTGAGGGAATTTCTGTTTAATTTGATTGTATAAATATGGTCAATTTTATAAGTATTACATACATATGTGGCCAAAATACAAACTAATATTATGAATAGGAAAATAACTATTATTCACGTACCTACTCAATTTTATGTTTGGTAACTTGGAAAAGTTCAAGTGTTTTTTTTTCATACGGTCTTATCGTTGTAACTTTAGGGTTAAGTAGTTATATTTCTTGTCGATATTCTTAACATTTTGATGCATTTTGATTTTGAATAACATATTATCAGTAATATTTCTAAACAATTTTTTCGTTAAAAGATGAACAAAAACCATTTCATCACACTTGCTAGGCGATACGGCCCGCAAAACCAAAATTTAGAACTTTCAAAATTAGAAGAAGAGAAGTTACATTTTTTTCTTTCTTTCATCACAAGTATGATGAAAAACATAATATGACACGGGCGGTACAGGAATTACGAACTCGTGTTAACTAAGTCCTCGCCTTTCGCTTCGGGCTTCAATTCACACTCTTGTTTGCCATCCTGTGCGGATATGATGGTCGTTCTTGTCTACGTGACAGCGTGACAAAACGGTGTCCGTCACTTTCTATCCCATGGTGTTAAAAAGTGACAGTTGTATTATCACGTGGATAAAGATGGATAAAGCTATCTATAATACGCCGGCTGAATAGATAATGTACTATTTCCAACCCCTACCTCACAGACCTGATGACTATTAAACAAGAAACAGCTGTTAGGCAACCGTAACATTATAATTACCCAATGATGGACCCTCCCACTGACTGCTAAGTGTTTTGGCATTTACGCCCACATGTGTCGCGATAACGGCCGCTTTAGCTGCTGAAGTAGTTAAGTGATGCAAAGTGACCTAAGCTGAACCTTATTCATAGTGTCATAAGAGCTTGTGTGAATCACCGTGAATACCGTTCTCGCTTCTTCAAACTTCAACATTTATTCCGAAAATAGGCCACAAGGGCACTTTTACACGTCAACATTGAATTTATGTCCGCGTTACCTTTAATTGCTGATTCTAAAATCTAAAATAGGATTTTATGGAAATTAGCTACTTAAAAAATCAAATACGAGTGTCAGTGACGTTAATGTTATGGATTTAGTTACGGGAAAGTTCTTAACACTTAGATAGTTAACTTATTATCGACTGTTATAAATCCCTTTAGTTGTCTTTAATTGTATAAATGAAACACCGGAAAATAAAAAGCTATTGTCTCTAAATTCAGGCAGCCATAACAAACATTTACGAGTATATTACAACACACAAAGGTGACAAAAAGAGGTATTGCTAAGACAAAAATATGACTTCACAACAAGTCGCAACACAACGCAACGCAACGCTTATGTGGATCCTGTGGTGTTGCTTATGCCATGGGCGACGATGACCGCTTCCCATCAAGCGGCTCGTCTGCTCGTTTGCTGACTATCACATAAAAAAAGTCGATTTTACACTCACACATATGTACACACTTACCGTGTTTGAGTTACTCTAGTTACTCTACTCTCGAAGTGTGTGTGTGTGTCACGCGCGTCACGCGACTCATGCGCAAAAACGAGAAAATCGGCGTGATGTGAAATCAGTTTTTGTTGTCTTAGCAACCATACCTTTTGCCTATCATTCATCTCTTTGAATTAACGTATCAAAGATATTAATTCAATTTACCTAGTTACTTTAGTAAATGTACTCCCAAAGGCTCACGTAAACCAAACAACCGTATATAACCAGGATTTAACACTTGATTAAAACCCATCCGTTATATTTCATGTAAACAAGCAAAAATTACTAACCCGCCGTAAGCCCCTGCCATGTTGGCAAACAAACAAATTTAATTACCGAGGTACCCTTGTGCGGGAAATGTTTAATTCTAAATCAAATAACCCTTGAATTAAAAATATAAATTGGCTATTGGGTACCTATAGGAAAATACCAACGGAAGTGAGCAGTTTAAGTATAACAATTTATGTTTATGAAAATTCAAGGTAAGTACCTATATTTACTGGAATTGATCCTTAAAAGATTTACTATATTAAAATATAATGACTTTAACGTAACAATGTTATAGTTCGTTTTTTTTTAGCATTAGAAAGAACTCCACAGAAGCAAGCATGCAGTTTTTATCAGGCTGTTTAATTGTTAATACCTAATGATTGATCTAATGTAGCATGGTCAATACATATCATTAACTTCAAATTCTTCTTCTTCCTTGTCGTATCCTCATGGCTGAGGGACGTGACGAATGTGGACACTTTTCACCAGCGCAACTTCAAATTATTACCGCTAAAAGTGCCGGATTTGGAACCACAAGCTTGCTTCTGCCAAGTTCTTTCTTATGCTAAAAAACACGGACTATAAGTATAAATTTCGAACATAAATAATTTTAACAGAATCGAGTATATAATACCTACGGACGGGACGGAAGGGAGTAAAATTCACTACTATTTGCGAATTTCCTATTATTCACACTTGTATCGTAAAAAACTATTATCCGATACCTAAAAAAATGTCTCGAAGCAATGGTTATTTAAGAATAAGTTTACCTGTCATTTCTGCTACCTTTCACGGTTCCCTTTATATATATTAAGTACTTATTTTCGTCGTTACAAGCGCTTAGCTATTTGTTATTGGGTTTCATGATTAAACATATAATAGAGAACGTCAAAATCAAACTATTTTTCAATTACCCATTTAACTATTCGCATCTATTTTATAGGGCAATAACCACAAGTTTATTGTGTACCTTTCAAACATTTCTAATACACGTATCCGTAAACATGGAGTAGGTATCCCGAACATTCGGGAAATCACGCTAGGCCGCCACCGCAAAGACATTTCGGGCCCGCACCCATCCGAAATGAAACCGTCAGAATTGCTAACAAAATTCCAATCACTCGGACTACTAAGCAAATAAACAACTAAAACATTGTTTGTATTGGTTTTGATTTAACCGGAACAAATGTAAATGTGAAATAAAGGAAATAGATTAAACAATATTGGGAATTTCTCATTTCAAATTTAAAATATGAGAAATCTAGGAATTTTTATCAAAACTTCAGAAACAAACAGTTATCAAATCAAATCAAATATCATTTATTATCAGGCAGCTAAGGCCCATAGATACATAACCTTACAAACTAACATACATACAATAATAAAATCTTACAAGCTAAAAAATATTTCGGCTACACGACGGTTTTCAGTTGTGTCGCATGTTCCGGTGTAGTTATAATGAAACAGATATGAAATGTTCAAAAATAATGAAAACCAATGCTCCCCATGTGAAATAAAAAGAAAAATACAGACCTTAGTTAAAAAAATCTCTAAAGTCTACATTTTTTTGTCTCAGTCTGAAGCACTATTCTTGGTTAGTACTTTGTAACTTGGTACAGTACAACCAGCAGACTACAGCTGTAAAAAACACAGGATTTACGAGGTTATTATAATAACGTTCACGGTAAACTTTGAAATAGATCCGGGAGTAAAAAAGATGAATCAAATTACTATGAAATGTATCTTTACATATATGTATCAAAGAATGGATCAAAGTGAAAAGAAAACGGTCCCTACTCGTAGATAATTAAGACGAAAACAAAAAAAAAACAACATACGGGACCAACGGCTCGATTCGGAAAATGAGTTAGATTTCTACTAGACTTCAACAAGTTACGGATAATTTAAAGATATTTGTAAGATAGATATGTCAAATTTGACGTTTCCGCGCGCAAGTTATGACTTAGATATCCGAGTCACATCTAGTCGATATCTAATGTAGATCTAGTTGATCTCTAAATCGTCTCAAGATCTTGTGATTATCTCGAAATCCGAATAGCGGCTCAATCATATTATTTTATGAAATATCTTGATTCGTGATTTTAAGTAGTTACACTACTACATATGAATTATAAACTGAAAGTGATCAAACCTAACTAGTGATAAAAACCTGCTCAAAAAATTAAAATTAAATTACCCATAAAATTAAAAAAAACGACTGTCTTCTTCTTCTTGGTCCTGGCTTTTATCCCATTTTACTCGGGGTCAGTCCTCCTAGTATTATTAGTATTTTTGAAAACGACTGTATCTAATTATATACCTAATTTATCCAAACCGAAATAAATCTCTTCCTTCATAATTTAAGCCAAGAAATTCATGATCAATTAACCGAAACACCAAGTCCAACAGCGGTAAATTATAAAAGATAATATGAGGCGAAATTCAGGCTTGTTGGTTAGCCCGTCGAGATAAGACACGTCCCGTGATAAGTCGGGACCTTTAGCCGAGCGCCGTGGCTATAAATAAATCTCCTCGAATAATAGTTTGTGTCACCATCCATCATGCAAGGTTCTCAAGTTGGTTTTAGTCGGTTGGTACACGTGATGAAATGATATAGTGGTTTGGTTTGAGTCATTAGGGAACAGGGAATAGGCTTTGATTGGTAAACTCGGCTGTCAGATAAAAAATGTGAAGTTAAATATGAAGACGAAAAATTTAATAAGAAAATATTTCTTCAAAATAGGTATTGTAGTGCTTTATTAAGACGGATAGTGTTTCTAATTTAATAATGACCTAAAAACATGCTGATAAATAAAAAAAATTATAAACGTCATCACAAGTAAAAGTTCTTTTATATTTGTGTCGGTTCATAGTATTAAGTCTTATGCTGAGAGCTGCCCAACTGATGACATTGCCACACATTGTCATTGCATACTTATGACATGCAGAATTATCTTGATCCGACTCTATAGCTACTAGGCTAATCAGTCGTCAAAACAGCAGAAATGGAATTAAGTCTTCGACTGAATACGGCAAGGAGAGTTGTAAAAGAACTGTTAACAACCAAAGTTTGTAATTAGTCCGTCAGACTGGATGGAGGCGTAAAACTTAACTGGCGAATCATTCGGGCTAGTTGGAATGAAACCAAAAAGGAGCATAGAGTTACGCTACGTCTTACGTAGGCGAACAACGCGCGAACGCGGCGCGGCGCGGCGCGGCGAAATCAATCCTTTGATGCCCATAGAAGTGTCCTACGTAAGCGATCTCGTTGCGAACGCGGTGCGGCGCGATTTGCACGCGAATGTCAGGCGGCGCGGCGCGGCGCGGCGCGGCGGCGGCCGCTTTCGCCGCGCCGCGCCGCGGCGCGTTCGCGCGTTGTTCGCCTACGTAAGACGTAGCGTAAAGGGTGGCTCGAACCACAGATTAGATAATGGTGTTTACGTATAGAAGGTCCACTGGTACAACTTTGGTGCCGCTGCAGTCTAATTATGTCACAGGTCTAGAATGTAAATTGCTTGTCAAATATTAAAAGTGCGACCAAAATTGGAGGTTGGAATCGAGTGTCATTGGAAGTATAGAATTGAGAAATAATATTGGATTACTGAAATTTCATTCAATATTGAACATGATCATTTATTTATATAACAAATATAAAAACTATTATTATAGAATTTAGAGACTAGGGTCGATAGGCACCCGGGTAAATGTGCCTAGCACGCTGCTGGCAGCGAAATATGCTGGACTAAATATGCGCCGGACCTGGGGTCGCCGCTTTTTTCTCGGAGGGGTTGACCTAACTTTTTTATAAATTTGATTGGAAATGTAAAATAGTTAGGTAATTACATTTAATTGCTTCGGAGCGTAGTTTATATCGCAATATGTGTTTGCTTGTGGGTTGAGGAATTTGCGCGTTATCCGTGCCGTGTACCACATTCAATACTTGCAATAAACAAGTGCCAATAAGTACTTTGTTTAAATGGTAATTATAAAAAAATGAATAAACAAGGACAGTATCAAGTATAATCGAAAAATAGCGGAATAATGACTCTGATCCACGCTCTTTTATCCCAAACCGTTACAGTGGCGCCCAACGTTTGAGCTACTTTAATTAGAGGCAAGACTGTGACCTGTGCCAAACATACGGAGCGGCTGAAGCGTGGTGTGGCTGCCAGACACTGATCCTTCTAATATACGGTTGTGTTGTTTGGATTGAAACTGCAATTTATGGTACGCAGGGAAATGGGATAAGATTATAGATTTTTAAGCTCGTCAAGCCAGTTTGGGGGAATAGCATCATTAAGGGACTACTAGAGTCACGATGAAATGGTAAAAGCATCGGGTTGGCCTATAACGAGGTCCAAAAATAGAAGCTATTAAAACTTGGAGCCAAGCTCGGGTCGTTAGAGCGCTGTACTTTTACTAGCGTAGAGCTAATTTATACTCACTGCCATCCTCTCTAGCCAGCAAAACATATTTTATTATTGTCAAATATAATTTTGTTTGGGTACCGTAAAACGGGGTGACTAGGTTTCGCGGGGAGAGGTGGGTTATGAATGGGGAGAGAAGGTTTGAGATGGCTAATGCTACAAAAATAATGTATTCCAATTTAAAATGGGGCTATAGTAATACGCATAATAAAAAAAAATCGATCCAACAATCTTCCAAAATAACCTTTGTATGAAAAACCCTCTCACACCAAATACGAGGCACTACGGGGTGAGGTGGGTTTTCCTCTTTATCGTCAAAGTTATGAAATGGAACTACCCAAAATAAAATACAAACGTCCGAACCACTTATTATATACACCATTCAGTTTTCACATGTAAAAATAAAATTTTATCGAGGTTTGAAAGTCAAATTTCACCCAACTTACCCCATTTTACGGTACTTCATTTAACTTGAACAGTTTACGACATATGACACTTTCAATGATACGCAAATAATCAGCGTATATATCCTGAATAACTCGAAAACAAAAGAAGATCGAGGACTGATACATATTAAGCATAGAGTGTTCTTAGGACCTGCCAGTACACCACCTGAAGGAATGACCAAATCCGTCGTTGGGGGCACTTCTTGTTCACTTAGCCTGCTAGACCCTTTGAGTCTTTCCCGAAGCAGTGAATTTTTCCATTTTCCCTTTAATGTAAAAATGTGTAACAATCACCTGTATTAGCCCTACCAAAGACATATGTAACTTCGTATAAGATGAATAAAGTCTAAGGAAAAAAACGTGCCTCGGAAATCAAGAAAAAGTCATTCTCGGATAGATGGCGCACACAACTTTGGCCTATGCTCGGCTAGATGGCGTGACGACACCGTTTCATATTTAACAATTTTAACACGTAGATATCAGTGAATGAACATGGGTCAAAATGATATAAAAATAATAAAATCATTTATACATATATACCTATATATTTGATAGTTTTATACGTTTTCATTTTGAGTTTTAGTCGTGTGTCGATATATGGCAGTAAATTTACTGTGGCTACATTTAGGTACTATGACAGGACTCCCCTATACTATCTATTCTCTTTGGCCCTACAAACGCGTTGCGAGTGTGTCCATAGCGGATGCAAGTAAGCGCCAACGTGACGTGCTTTGTTTAACAATATTAGGTGTTTCTTTTAAAGTGTGCTTAGTTCGTCGAGTTCCAGCAACTTCCCCCGGGTCGTTGCGAAATGTCTGAAAGATGCAAAAAGTAATATCTCAGTTAAACTAGACGTAGCAACAAGCAATTAGTTGGGAAACAAGTGAATTTTGGCACGGTTACGGAATGGAGTAAATAATGTTGTTTTTAATTAGCTTGTGTTTCTTAACCGCATTTTTAGTTTGCAAGCATCAATGGTCTGTGGAATAGGTAGTGGGTAAAGTCAGGCGTGGCTCACTTCGCGATTTCGTCGCTTTGCTACAGGTAGCTAAAAGTCCATCCATTCGACCCCAATTTTGGGGTTTGCCATAAGCCGCGCGTGGCGCTGTTGCCACCTAGCGGCCATATCTGTGCTGATCGTGACAGACGCGTTTTGTTAGAGAGTGAGTCTTCTGTACCTAGTACTATTATTTATTCCGTGGTAAAGTGTAGTTTAATAGAAATGGAAAATAAGTACCTACTTTATTTTATGATTAAAGTAGACGTTCCACCTTCTTAGATTATCACAAAATATTAATAGGCACCTAACTTAACAAGACCGAAGTGATTCCATAAATGTTCTGTGATCAAAGTTTTGTACGGAACACTACACAGGACATGATGTCACGATCCTCAGCATCGAGGGACTGACTGAAGAAGAAGAACTAAAAAGGACACTCATTGTATGTATGTTTGAACTATGTATGTATATTATTATGTAATTAAGTTAAGGTTAAGCTAAACTAAACGCTTACGAACAAAATCTAGCACGTTCTCAAGACTAATTAGTTAGCTAAGCTTTTAGCCAGTTATTACAGAGATTAGGAAATGTACGCTAAACAATTCATAAGGAGCACAAATATACTCAAGTAATAACGAATGGTGAAACAGTTTAGTTTGCTTCGCGGGAGTTCTGCGAAGTTATGTGAAGCGAAGTAGCGCTATGCACATGGGTTATGAAATATAGAAGTTAGACTTAGAAGTGGAGATGTCACTGAACAAAGATAAGATAGTAAGAATATAATCATAAGATCGCCTAAGATAAGATAAGTTCGCCTTTGTTAGTAAGTACAAAGAAGAACTTATCTTAAATGACGAATGTTATTCTTCCTGTTTTGTTTTGACATTTGTACAAAAAATTGTTTACTACTACCTACTAAAAGTCTTACTGTGAAAAGAAAATGATGTATCTTTATTCAATCATATACAATAATTCAAAATATTTGTAAAATTATATAAAACCAGGTGAGTTTTATCAACCTTTATATAATCAGAGTATTAATGGTGTTATGCATAAACACGCTACAAGCCTAAATTGGCTTTTTTTAATAATTTGTTTTAATCTGTCCTTTTGACTTATGTATTTGTAAGAAAGGGATAAACCATAAATTAAGTAATAGAGGCTTCCAAAATTTTATGAATAAGATATATGTGTCGGCGGCCGATCGTAAGATCAGGCAGATCGTAATGTTCCTGTGTAATGTTTTGACGATAGTCACATTAATCCAAGATATAGGTAGGATAGGTTCGTTAGGCTGCTTCAGATGCCCGATGGCTCAGGGAACGAGTCAAAGATTTTCACGTTTCACGATATGCCTAGGAATTTCACGATATGCCTGATCTTACGATCGGCCGCCGACATATGTACAAATTGTTATTTTCTATTTTAACTAACCACCTATCCAAAGTCTTTCTCGATAGCAACAATAACGCACCTAGAGTTTTCTGTTATTTGAAATATTTAGAGCAAAATAATAATAGGTATTGGAAACACTTCAAATAAAAATGTAGGTAGGTACAAGTCAAACTTCTGCTTCATTAATTTATTTGCGCGAGGTGCAGAGTTTACAAGATTTACTGGCTCATATGACTCAAACGTGACACGTATTTTATGTCCACGCCATCTCCCGGGTAATGTTGAAATCGCTTCCCTAAAACGCTTACAACTTTAACTTAGTATACATGGTACAACTTTAAATAGAAATGATTTCAAGTAGTTGTATCCCCAACCCCCAACTAGCATTTTAGATTTTGGATTTTTTATACTTTTTCCACTCAGGCCGCGTAGCCAAGATGCCAATCGCTTTCGCTCCGTAGCGATCGAAACGCAACTGTCACACTAATATGGAAGAGTGATAGAGAGACATGATGCTTTTCGTTGTCGAAGCGATAGCGATTGTAACCTTAGCTAGGCCGGCAGAATCACGAGCTCTTTCGATCCTAATACGAGAAAAAAGTGTCCCCAAAATTTCATACAGATTTTTATGTCCGTTTTTTTAAGGTCATAGAAGGTTGGATTGAACCCGTAACCAAACGGACCAAAAATTGTGGGGACACTTTTTTTCTCAGTAAAAATAAAAAAAAAACTCGTGATTCTGAATAGAAATAATTAATACACGGTGTAACATGAGGAAACCCAATAATTTTAACCACGCATTTCTGAGGTCAAAAGAAGGAAAAAATGTAATATGAGTTTCGGTCAATTTCGCCATAATTTTTTTTTTATTTGGTTTTTCCATTTTTTTGAATGTATATTTACATAAAAAATAAATGTTATTGGTAAACTTGTCACTTAGAATTGTTTTTTACATTTTTTTTTCTTAAAACCTACTTTTTGCAAAGTGTTACTTGTCACTTTATAACATCTATCAATAAAGATATCTAGACTACGTCCCATACCAGCAACATCACCATCAAAAAGGTCTTTTAGACTTTGTAACAATAAAAAGCTTGTTTTATTTTTGTAAATTAGTATTACCTTTGACTCTAGGCGTATTTCAAAAAAGTTATAGGACATTTTTGTCTCTAAATATGACCAGGAATACGCTGTTAAAATTATTCGGTTTCCTCATGTTACACCGTGTATAAATATTCCCAATTCTAACACAAACATTTTTGATACTTAGGTACCTACAGCTCTGAATAGAAATGCCCACATATGTGTGGGTGACTTCCATATCAAATATTAGACATGAAATAATTAAGATCCCTAGCATGGATAGGTTTATAAATATGCACTTGTAATATTTATCTTCAAATTTAATGAAATTGAAGATTTAAATTACTCTTGACTAATGACTACTTATAATTAAGTTTATTAGGTACTAAAACTTAACATACAAATAAAGAACTTGTAAAAACCTTCTTATAAATACCTATTTACCCAAGGCAAATAGCCCTTACAGCTAAGAGACTTCCGTGTACACTTCCATCTGAACTCATAACATCATAAGTCCATACGAAGCTCACTCGATTTACAACCTTATTGCCTGAGTTGATACGGTCGGCAAAGTGTGGCAAGTACCAAGTACACAAAGGAGCTAATTGTTTGCGACGGAACGGGCATCAGCAAACACGGGTAAAAACATCGCGGGCGAAGACCATTTTTTGTTTTTTTTTACCGAGTGATGGATGTGGGGGTTGAGGAGCGTTTCTTCGACTTCTGAACGGAATTTATTCAAGTGCTGAGTGTTTTATTGTTAACCAGTGTACCTACGACTACAATTCTGTTCCGCTGTGGCGTACAGTGCTAAAATCGTATCGTATTTCTTTATCAAACCTACCCAAAGCGGGTAGATAAAGTTAGACCGTAAAAAGTTTGCAGCTATTTTGATAGCCCACGCAGTGCAAGTGTCATTTTAAACGTCAAACTCCTATGAAATTATGACGTATAAATAACACTTACACTGCGTGGGCCATCAAATCCGCTGCAGGCTTTTATTGGTGTGACTATATTTACCTATTCATATAAACGTTTACTAAAGTTGAAGCCGATAGGTAAATCGTTTGTCCCTTTCCATCATACCCATTCGTCGGAAAGGGACAAACTATTATTATCGGCTTGGCAACTTTAGTAGACATTTGTGAATAAGGGGGTTATGTTATAATATAGGTACAGTGTGATTTTGTTAGGTCTGACCGTACTCTGAGGGACCAACCGAAAATGTATGAGACAGCAGATTTTTTCATGCGGTTTTTGGCTTGACCCCATAGAAAAAGCGATATCTCCCAATTTAGAATAGAATAGAATAGAATATAATAGAAATTTAATATTAAGTAACCATTTCAATTAAGCGTTCGTATATTTAGGAGTTCGATTAGAATTGAGACTGAAAAAACTTAGATTTTTTAAGTTCATGATGATAGTTTGTTTAATGTTCTTCAATAATCTTAAAAATTATGTCTTCAAAGCGCAATTGCTTGTAAAGAAAATTACAGCTTCACTGACAATAAAACTTTTGACAATCCTATTACCCCGTTCGATGTTTCCAAATAAGAATTTTATATTTATGAGCTTAAGACAACTTTTACAGTGGCAATCATTTGTTAAATACGAGCTTGGCAAAGTAAACTGTCCGTTCCTTACATCGCAAAGTGTTACGCCGTAGTGTTATTGCTGGGTAATGGCGGTCCACGCTCTCTCTTGGACTTTAAGTGCCGTATTAGGAGCTTAAGATGTGTAATTTTGATAATATTTACTAGGTATTATAAATTCAAACTTCATGTACTTTAGAAATTACTGTGTTGTCGTAGGTGACCGGTTTATTTAGCAAGATTAGTTTACTCGCATGACGACGTGACTAAATAGATCTACGTAATTGATATTGATTTCTGTTTTTTTGTATGTGTTCATACATGTATTCATAGTGATGTAAATATTTTTACCTGAGCAAGACTTTTGCTTGAGCTTACATAGTTCGTTTTTTTAGCATTAGAAAAAGACTAGACTATAAATATTGAACTTTAATATAATGATTCATAAATTGTTACATTTGCCGTGACTTATTTTTCAAAAGTGTTTTTCAATAAAGAGACATGTCAAGATTGTTTATCTTTTTTCTAATGCTAAAAAACTATCTATGATGACCGACTCACGGTGCATTTGGTGTGAACTAGGTTATTAGAGCCAGCAATTTTATCATCATTGAATCATACTTTCACAAGTTTTAAAATTACAATCAAATGGGTATCAATGATAGATAATATTTTCTAAAAATATGTTTTCTGACAATCCGACAGACAATTTTTTGTACCAAATTAAATCACGTGTACAATCGGAATCCTGTCTAAGTTAAAACAAACAATCCCAAAAGAAGAGCTTACCGGTCAAACAACGAGCAATCGGTTTACAGTAGGTATTAAGTGCCCGCGTCCTGCCCCGGATCGGAAGCTGCAGATTTAAGGTGGCCACTGACGAGCCTTCCAACAGTCCAAATAGCGTGGCTGCAATCCAAAATCGGTCCGTGAATGTCAAAAACGTACAATGTTTAATATTAGGATGCCGTCCATTTGGATGAATCCTTTGTGACGGCATCCATTTGGAAGGGTCGTCAGTGGCCTGCTTTACATTACATTGACTGGATGCTGCGCAATAAATAAGGATACTTGTTATATAGTTCGTTTTTTTAGCATTAGAAATAAGGTAAACAATGTTTATATATGCCTTTTAATTGAAAAACACATTTTAAAAATAACTTACGGCAAATATGTAACAATTATGAATCTAATACGATCCTTTATATTCTTCTGCTTTTATAAGTAATAGTTACTGACTTATAAAAAGCGTTTTTCATTTAAAAGACATGTCAAGATCGCGTAGGTACCTAACTAATCTTTCAAGTTACGAAACGAACTAGGTATAGTGTTGTTGAAAAATATTGTTTAAATTTAAAATAGATAGATACCTAATCATATTTTTGTATGGGAATCGAAATTTGTTATCTTGAAAATGTAAGTTTCCTTTAATTCCTGGGCAATTTTCCTTAAAATTTTCGATAACTTTCCAACTTTTTAGAAAAAATTTCAAATTACACACCTGTAACATTTACTCACGAATCTATCAGTTTTGATTGGTTAGTTTTTGTATATATATGCCCTTAAATATAATGGGTTTCTATGACAACGTGCATTTTTGATTCATCAAAAATTTTATTTAAGAGTTTTTCTATAAGCTACATTTGCTTTAAATTTGTATTAAAACATATTTAATTATTTAAATTCGTCACACCAAATAAATTTCCAATATATTAAATTCACCAATCACGCGTTGTTCACCTTAATATTTAAAACCCAACTCAATCTAAATCGTTAATCCTCCGAAATTGAATTCATAATACGGGGGGAAAGTTTATAATTAAGTTCCGCAACACCAAATCAGGTAATCTCGTTTTGATTCAACAGATTTGAACTAAATCACAATTTTCACAAACACCCTATCCGACTTTGGGTCGGTAATTACAATAAATTTTCATCACATAATTAGGGTAAGAAAGACAAATGGGTCCGGTTGGGGTTGCTGTCCCGATGTCACAATGGTTATGTGGTACCTATGCGGGTAGTTTTAAGTAGTCGTAGGCCGTTTGTCAAAACACTGGTGTAGTTTACCTTAAATTTAAATACGTTTATTTCGCGTGCTATTATTGTGAACATTAGAGTGACATCCCATTTCCAACTGCAGCTGCAATACTGTTCAAATTACTATGGAAATTGACAATGACAGCGACGCGTTTCCATAGTAAAATTAACAGTATTGCAGCTGCAGTTGGAAATGGAATGTCACTTTCAAGGTGACAGTCCATTTCCAACGACAGCTGCACTACTGTTCATTTTACTATGGGAATTGACAAATGACAGCGACGTGTTCAGTGCAGCGATGATGTCATCATCATCACCTATTAGATAGTTATACTATTAGGTATTGTATTTGCATGGCTTTTGTCTATATTAGCAAATAAAGATACTGAATACACTTATGGGTAGCATTACAGGTTGTATCCATGTGGATGGACCATAGTTTTTTAAGTAAAATTATTTAAAAATAACTGTTTTAAAGGAAAGTATTTTCTACCCTGGTATAGTAATGGATCAGTTCACTTTTCGACATTAATTTATTACTAAACTTGTTTCATAAACTAAAGCCACAAAAAATTAAAAAAAAAAAGTTCTTTGCTGTAAACTACACCTGAGTTTAGAAGTTTAATCCACTAAATTTAAATATTCAGAAACTTAGGTATATTTTATTATAAAGTACCTTGGTACTTTGTTTACAGAGTGTTTTTGCCTACTACTAAAGTAAATAACTTTTTAATTGGATTTTTGCGTTTCAAATGATATGAAACTTCAATTCTTGCATTTAAAAAAGCAATAAACTATAGTTGAAGTTTCCAGATATTTACATTTGGTAGGTACTTCTTTATTTCTCTTCTCTGCAAGTAAACAATGAAATATCTAACGCTCTTCATTAATAATATTTATTTCAAGGAGGAGTTACATTTTTTAATTATGATTTAAATATTTTGGTATTGAAATCAATAGCACGTGCGTCTATACGAGTATGTTAATCATTAGCACCGGTATATGTTTCCTCCCGAAAAGCCGGATATAAAAATTATTGACTTAAAGAAGCCCACTTTTATCCGCCCATGAATTTTCACACAAATTAACAAGAGCCTTTTTAATGTCCGCGTAACAGCCATAAAGTGAAAGCAAACATAAAGTATCGGACCCTCCCTAATTATCCCTTGGCAGATGCCACTGAAGCGTTGTATGACACATAAAACTACAACCCAGCCTTGCGCATTTACCGTTGGAAAACTAAAAAGTAACGGACTTTGTGCGTTAATGCGTTTGTAGTAAAGACTATTTGTGGTTGGGATGGATGTAAAATAATGTTGGTTAAGGCGTAGTTTTATGGCTGGATGTTTGGAAAGTGCAAGTGTTTGGTGGAAAGAAGGCTGTTTATCGCCTAGGCCTTTATTCGCATTGCGTGCTGACCGCATGCCAGGCTTGACACTAACCACTTAACCAGTAAAGTGTGAACTCCGATTCCATAGTAGTTGGTTTTGAGTCTAGTTTTACTTAAAACGGTTTTTTAAGTCAAGTGCCGTGTAAGGCATTGAAATAGCCAGAGGCCGGGACCACTCGTTACACGTACCGTTTATGTAGCTAATGTAAGGATTGTGAAAGCTTCGAGTAGTTTACGTATCAGATAAATGCCGTGGTAATACTGTTCTTATTTTATGTTACGGAAACACTGTTTTTCTGTGTCATGATGAAAAGGTACTTAATATAGAAATATTGATATGATTAGCTTTAACATTATTTGCTTTTTTAAATGATTTAATTATACTAGTCAAATCATGGGATTAGTTGTCAAGCGGACCCCAGGCTCTCATGAGCCGTGGCGAAATGCCGGGATAACGCGAAGAAGAAGAAGGAGACTCTTCAAATTATGTTTAAATGTTACGGAGCTGTTGACATATCTTATGCTAATGGTGACTACAGACGTGGCAAAATATACCTAAGTCTTAATAAAACCAAGAAAATTTTTGGCATAGTTAGCAGTTGAGCAAGTTTAACGTATAGGTTAAAACAGGTGTGGCTCACTCCACGATTTCGTCGCTTTGCTTCAGGTGGCTAAACGTACATCCGCTCTACACCAATTTTGGTGACTAGCCATAAGAGTGGCGCTGTCGCCGTCCTAGCGGCCATATCTGTCCTGATCGTAACAGACGCGTTTTGTTAGAGAATGAGTCTTCTGTACCTAGTACTATTATTTATTCTGTGGTTAAAATAATAAAAAAATTAGAGAGGCTGTATCAGGAACACAGCCGCTATGGCTGACGTGAAACGTGGTGTGGACCGCCAATGCGAAGGCCGAAGGCCGAGCTCCGCGTAGGGCCGAAGGCCCGAAGCGTCCAGGATCTAAGTGCTTTAATATAGAACAATAGTAAAAGTGTCTAAATGCGAAGGCCGAAGGCCGAGCTCCGCGTAGGGCCGAAGGCCCGTAGCGTCCAGAATTTAAGTGCTATAACACAGAACAATAGTACAAGTGTCTAAATGCGAAGGCCGAAGGCCGAGCTCCGCGTAGGGCCGAAGGCCCGAAGCGTCCAAGATGTCAGTGCTTTAGCACAGAAAAATAGTAAAAGTGTCTAAATGCGAAGGCCGAAGGCCGAGCTCCGCGTAGGGCCGAAGGCCCGAAGCGTCCAGAATGTTAGTGCTTTTACACAGAACAATAGTACAAGTGTCTAAATGCGAAGGCCGAAGGCCGAGCTCCGCATAGGGCCGAAGGCCCGAAGCGTCCAGGATTTAAGTGCTATAACACAGAACAATAGTAAAAGTATCTAAATGCGAAGGCCGAAGGCCGAGCTCCGCGTAGGGCCGAAGGCCCGAAGCGTCCAGAATGTTAGTGCTTTAACACAGAACAATAGTACAACTGTCTAAATGCGAAGGCCGAAGGCCGAACTCCGCGTAGGGCCGTAGGCCCGAAGCGTCCAGGATTTAAGTACTATAACACAAAACAGTAGTACAAGTGTCTAAATGCGAAGGCCGAAGGCCGAGATCCGCGTAGGGCCGAAGGCCCGAAGCGTCCAGGACATCAGTGTTTTAGCACATAACAATAATACAAGTGTCTAAATGCGAAGGCCGAAGGCCGAGCTCCGCGTAGGGCCGAAGGCCCGAAGCGTCCAGGATTTAAGTGCTATAACACAGAACAATAGTACAAATGTCTAAATGCGAAGGCCGAAGGCCGAGCTCCGCGTAGGGCCGAAGGCCCGAAGCGTCCAAGATGTCAGTGCTTTAGCACAGAAAAATAGTAAAAGTGTCTAAATGCGAAGGCCGAAGGCTGAGCTCCGCGTAGGGCCGAAGGCCCGAAGCGTCCAGAATGTTGGTGCTTTAACACAGAACAATAGTACAAGTGTCTAAATGCGAAGGCCGAAGGCCGAGCTCCGCGTAGGGCCGAAGGCCCGAAGCGTCCAAGATGTCAGTGCTTTAGCACAGAAAAATAGTAAAAGTGTCTAAATGCGAAGGCCGAAGGCCGAGCTCCGCGTAGGGCCGAAGGCCCGAAGTGTCCAGAATGTCAGTGCTTTAACACAGAACAATAGTACAAGTGTCTAAATGCGAAGGCCGAAGGCCGAGCTCCGCGTAGGGCCGAAGGCCCGAAGCGTCCAAGATGTCAGTGCTTTAGCACAGAAAAATAGTAAAAGTGTCTATATGCGAAGGCCGAAGGCCGAGCTCCGCGTAGGGCCGGAGGTCCGAAGCGTCCAGAATGTTAGTGCTTTAACACAGAACAATAGTACAAGTGACTAAATGCGAAGGCCGAAGGCCGAGCTCCGCGTAGGGCCGAAGGCCCGAAGCGTCCAGGACATCAGTGTTTTAGCACAGAACAATAATACAAGTGTCTAAATGCGAAGGCCGAAGGCCGAGCTCCGCGTAGGGCCGAAGGCCCGAAGCATCCAGAATGTTAGTGTTTTAACACAGAACAATAGTACAAGTGTCTAAATGCGAAGGCCGATGGCCGAGCTCCGCGTAGGGCCGAAGGCCCGAAGCGTCCAGGATTTAAGTGCTTTCACATAGAACAATAGTACAAGTGTCTAAATGCGAAAGCCGAGCTCCGCGTAGGACCGAAGGCCCGAAGCGTGCAGGACATCAGTGCTTTAGCACAGAAAAACAGTACAAGTGTCTAAATGCGAAGGCCGAAGCGTCCAGGATGTCAGTGTTTAAACACAGAACTGACAGACTGGACGCTTCGGGCCTTCGGCCCTACGCGGAGCTCGGCCTTCGGCCTTCGTATTTAGACACTTGTAATATTGTTCTGTGTTAAAGCACTGACATCCTGGACGCTTCTTGCCTTCGGCCTTACGTAGAGCGCAGCCTTCGACCTTCGCATTTAGTTAGACTCTTGTACTATTGCTTTGTGTTTGAATACCGAAGTCGCACATCTCGCGAATGCGTGATGTATTATAATAATTTTGGATAATATCTAAATTTTATCTGTAAAGATTATTTGGGGTCATAATGATTCACTGTATCTAGATGAACTTGAATGCAGCATTTGATGGGTAATTTTAAAATAATTAATTACAGCGTCACACCTATTTAAATAATTAAATGATCAATGCATTTTGGAGTAATGAATGTAACGATTAGGTACATTTTTTTTGTAAATAACACACCAAAATTACGAGAATAGATATTTTATACGGGTAATACACGTTTTATAGCAAACTCGTTCGTGTCTTTCCTGTAGCCATCGCATTTAAGGGAATCTAAAAGCAATTTTTTACGCAGCACCTTTACAGGCAGAATATTTCATTCAATTCTTGAGACTCAAATGAGAAAAACGGGATATAATATGAACCACGGTCGTTACCTTTTATAGTACCTATTGTCCACAGAAGTGACCTTTTCTAAATTATGTTTTACCCATTACATCAGAAAGTACCTATGTAACTAAGATTACTATATACTTACTAGCATTAGGAACTCGGGATTGTCAAGCAGCCGTCATACGTTATATGTGTTCTATCAAAGTAACTCGCGCCGCCGCGCCGCCATAGATGCTAATGCATTATTTGAGGAGATGAGCGTGTATTACTATAGTGAATGTGGTATTAAAAGAACCGTTATTGCTTTATCTTACTATTTCAGGTATATTTTGTCAGTTTGGCGCCCTATTTTTCGCACACGGTGGCCTCAAACAAGAGCAGTGATAAAAATTCTGTAAAAACTGTCACATTTTTATTTTTTAACAGCTTATTATAATTGCACGTAGGGTACATCGCCAATTACTAGCCACCCCCCAATTACTGGCCACTTAATTTGATTTCTATTTATAGGTGAACAAAGTTCATTTTAGTATATAAGGTACGAAAATCCAATTATTAGCCACTTTTCAATTACTGGCCACCTATTCCAAAAATGAATTCTATTTACAGATAAATAAAACTCATTTTCAGTATAAGGAAAATGGCCAGTAACTGAAATTTATCCACAACCCACTCGTTCAATAACTGGCCGCCTCTTACAAAAATGAGTTCTATTCACCTATACACAGAATTCATTTTAGTATAGGTGGCCAGTAATTGGGGGGTGGCTAGTAATTGGCGATGTACCCTACTTTATTTTACTCATATTTCATTAAAATAAAGTAAGATCTATCAAATGACATAAATTTTACCGAAATCGGTTAATGGGCTGATGAGTCATTACTAAATGAACACTGAAAATAGGGGTCATTTTTGCTCCGAATACGTCGTGTCTAGCGCAGAATCAGCGCCATCTATGTCAGCGGTACGTGCTGTTCCGAGTAATGGCTACTTTCTTCTACATATCTGTATCAAAACTATGTTTATAGGTATTATAGTTTCGGAGATATAAGCCGCCGCGCCATAACACTTTTTCGTTACATCGGTTTTTGATCCGAGCCCCTCTACGGGTTTTTAAGAGCGCTCTTACAAGAAAAGTCGAAATAATGCAAAATTGATGATACTAGTCGACGAAATTCAGGACTTTGTGCTCATTATTAGAAACAATGAGTACTTGTTCCAGTAAAAGCGTCTTCTTATCTTTTTAAATATCGTTGTAAATATTAGAAAAAGGACTTATTAAATTAGTAATGAATTTTTTTCTGATGGTCGTTTCCGAAAAACCCCGTGAAGCACTGAACGGCAAGCTCTTATTTGGAAATGTTGAGAAGTTTACTCTGCTAAACCTGGCTATTTTGTATTACTAATACCCTGTACTTTAGGCATATCAAACGATATTTTTCCTACATACCTTTGAGAAAGAGAAAATCAAAGTAAAACGAACTCAATTTTCTCTCCGAAACAAGTGTCAATTTCTACGAAAATCTACTTAATATCGAAGTCATTTTCATACTCAAGCAATCTGCAACGTTTGCTTATACTGTTGGTATACATTAGTGTTTATGAAATTCTACTATAATTTTTTGGCAATTTTTTGAAAACTACTCTATATTACCAATGACGCGCGCTCGCCAGCTCAGTGCCGCGGCAGAGCTTGTACAGGCAGGACGTGTGTCGGTCGGCTCCGCACATTTTCAACGGCGACGACGAGGTTTTTTATCATTGTGTGCGGCGGGCGCCGTGTAAAACGCTAAACTGTGTGCGTGTAAACCGAAACGAGAGACTTTGATCCTAGCACTGTTTTTATAGTATTATAATTTATAATGGTACAGTTTAATAAACTAGCGGACAGGATTAAAAATATTTGAAACGACCTGACATTCTATATGTATTTATTTGACTCAAGATAGTACTCAGGGTCTGATGATGGAGCCGGAAGGTGGTCACCGGTACCAATCAACCATGCAACTAAACCACTTCGTGTTTGGGCACGTTTGATTCGGCTCAACAAGATCTTTGACTTAAGATAGTACTCAGGGTCTGACGATGGAGCCGGAAGGTGGTCACCAGTACCAGTCAACCATGCAACTAAACCACTTCGTATTTAGGCTCATTTTATTCGTCTCAACAAGATCTTTGACACAAGATAGTACTCAGGGTCTGATGATGGAGCCGGAAGGTGGTCACCGGTACCAATCAACCATGCAACCAAACCACTTCGTGTTTGGGCTCGTTTGATTCGTCTCAACAAGATCTCTGACACAAGATAGTACTCAGGGTCTGATGATGGAGCAGGAAGGTGGTCACCGGTACCAATCAACCATGCAACTAAACCACTTCGTGTTTAGGCTCGTTTTATTCGTCTTAACAAGATCTTTGACACAAAATAGTACTCAGGGTCTGATGATGGAGCCGGAAGGTGGTCGCCGGTACCAATCAACCATGCAACTAAACCACTTCGTGTTTGGGCTCGTTTGATTCGGCTCAACAAGATCTTTGACTTAAGATAGTACTCAGGGTCTGATGATGGAGCCGGAAGGTGGTCACCAGTACCAATCAACCATGCAACTAAACCACTTCGTGTTTAGGCTCGTTTTATTCGTCTCAATAAGATCTTTGACACAAGATAGTACTCAGGGTCTGATGATGGAGCCGGAATGTGGTCACCGGTACTAATCAATCATGCAACTAAACCATTTCGTGTTTGGGCTCGTTTGATTCGTCTCAACAAGATCTTTGACACATGATAGTACTCAGGGTCTGATGATGGAGCCGGAAGGTGGTCACCGGTACCAATCAACCATGCAACTAAACCACTTCGTGTTTGGGCTCGTTTGATTTGTCTCAACAAGATCTTTGACACAAGATAGTACTCAGGGTCTGATGATGGAGCCGGAAGGTGGTCACCGGTACCAATCAACCGTGCAACTAAACCACTTCGTGTTTAGGCTCGTTTTATTCGTCTCAACAAGATCTTTGACACATGATAGTACTCAGGGTTTGATGATGGAGCCGGAAGGTGGTCACCGGTACCAATCAACCGTGCAACAAAACCATTTCGTGTTTGGGCTCGTTTGATTCGTCTCAACAAGATCTTTGACACAAGATAGTACTCAGGGTCTGATGATGGAGCCGGAAGGTGGTCACCGGTACCAATCAACCATGCAACTAAACCACTTCGTGTTTGGGCTCGTTTGATTTGTCTCAACAAGATCTTTGACACAAGATAGTACTCAGGGTCTGATGATGGAGCCGGAAGGTGGTCACCGGTACCAATCAACCGTGCAACTAAACCACTTCGTGTTTAGGCTCGTTTTATTCGTCTCAACAAGATCTTTGACACATGATAGTACTCAGGGTTTGATGATGGAGCCGGAAGGTGGTCACCGGTACCAATCAACCGTGCAACAAAACCATTTCGTGTTCAGGCTCGTTTTATTCGTCTCAACAAGATCTTTGACACAAGATAGTACTCAGGGTCTGATGATGGAGCCGGAAGGTGGTCACCGGTACCAATCAACCATGCAACTAAACCACTTCGTGCTTGGGCTCGTTTGATTAGTCTCAAGGAGATCTTTGATACTGAAGATACACAAGGTTTGATTATGGAGCTGAAAGGTGGCCACGGGTCCCAGTCTATCATGTAACTGAACCACTTAGTGTTTAGACACGTTTTATTCATCTCAACAAGATCTTTGACACAAGATAGTACTCAGGATCTGATGATGGAGCTCAAAGCTGGCGACGGGTACCTGTCTATCATGCAGTGTTGGCATCAATCTGAACTAAATCAATTCGGATTGATCAATCGAATTGACGCGTCAATCCGAATTTATCAATTCGAATTGATTTAATTCTGATTGACGCGTCAATCCGATTGTATCAATTGGAATTAACGCATCAATCCTCAATTCGGATTAAATCAATTCTCAATCTAGATTAACCTAGGGTCCCTTTCCTTTCCCTAAGATTAGTTTTCAAAGGTGTCCTTTTTAGGGACTTACTTACTGGACTTAAAGTCGATATCTGAGGTTCCCAGAGGTTCGAAAACATGTTCCTGATGTCAGTATTGACTGATGTCCTTTTTAGGGACATTTTTCGAAATTGGCCAATTACGTTCATATTCGTAATCGATGTCGACCATAGGTCCCGAAAAATGTTTCTGACGTCAGTATTGAAGGATGTCGCTTCCATTTCGGGACATTTTTTTAAATTGATCGTTGGCACTTTAAAACGATATCTGAGATTTCCAAAGGTTCCGTAACATGTTTCCGACGGCAATACAGACGGAGTTTCCTTTTTTTCTGGACATTTATGGGACATTTCTTCCAATTAACCGATTGCGTTCAAAATCAATATCTGAGGTGCCCAAAGGTTTCGAAACATGTTTCTGACGGCAATACCGAGAAATGACCTTTTTTCAGCAGGGTGGCGTAATGCAGGTAGTAAAGTAAGTACGCGGCTAAAGTGTAGAATCTAAATATTGCCGTTGAAACCATATTTTGCACCTCAGATATCGATTTTGAATGCAATCAGTCACTTTCAAAGAATGTCACTAAAATGTCCCAAAACAGGACACCTTTCAATATTGCAGTTGAAAAAATGTTTAGAAACCTCTGTTTACCTCAGATATCGATTTTAAACGCAATCGGGTAATTTCTAGAAATGTCCCAAAAAAGGACATCTCTCAATATTTCCCTCGGAAACAAGTTTCGAAACCTTTGGGCACCTCAGATATCGATTTTGAACGCTATCGGTTAATTTCAAGGAAAGTCCCGAAAATGTTCCAAAAAGGACATCCTTCATATAGCCGTCGGAAACATGTTTCGGAACCTTTGGTAAACTCAGACACCGCTTTTGAACGCATTTGGTCAGTTTCACAAAAATGGCCTAAATAAAAAGGACATTAGGTAGGTACATACAAAGTAATCGTCAATCTGAATTGACGATTGAGGATTGACCGATCAATTCGAATTAACGATTAGTAATCGTCAATCTTCAATCAGTAGATTTAGAATTAGTTTCGTCAATCCTCAATTCGAATTGATCGGTCAATTCTCAATCGTCAATTCGAATTGATGTTTTGCCAACACTGCTATCATGTAACTGAACCACTTCATGTTTGGGCTCGTTTGATCCGTCTCAACAAGACCTTGGACACAAGTTAGTACTCAGGGTCTGATGATGGAGCTGGACTGTGGCCACGGGTACCATGTCTACCATGTAACTGAACCACTTCGTGTTTGGGCTCGTTTGATTCGTCGCAACAAGATCTTTGACACAAGATACTACTCAGGGTCTGATGATGGAGCTCGAAGGTGGCGACGGGTACCAGTCTATCACATAACTGAACCACTTCGTGTTTGGGCTTCGTGTTTGGTTTATCACCTAGTGTCAAAGATCTTGTTGAGACGAATCAAACGAGCCTAAACACGAAGTGGTTTAGTTGCATGGTTGATTGGTACCGGTGACCACCTTCCAACTCCATCATCAGACTCTGAGTATCACCTAGTGTCAAAGATCTTGTTGAGACTAATCAAACGAGCCTAAACATGAAGTGGTTTAGTTGCATGGTTGATTGGTACCGGTGACCACCTTCCGGCTCCATCATCAGACTCTGAGTATCACCTAGTGTCAAATATCTTGTTGAGACTAGTCAAACGAGCCTAAATATGAAGTGGTTTAGTTGTATGGTTGATTGGTACCGGTAACCAACTTCCAGCTCCATCATCAGACTCTGAGTATCACCTAGTGTCAAAGATCTTGTTGAGATGAATAAAACGAGCCTAAACACGATGTGGTTTAGTTGTATGATTGATTGGTAATGGTGACCACCTTCCAGCTCCATCATCAGACCCTGAGTACTGTCTTGTGTCAAAGATCTTGTTGAGACGAATCAAACGAGCCCAAACACGAAATTGTTTAGTTACATGAGATACTGGTACCCGTGGCGTCCTTCCAGCTACATCATCAGACCCTGTGTATCTTCAGTGTCAAAGATCTTGTTGAGACGAATCAAACGAGCCCAAACACGAAGTGGTTTAGTAACATGATAGACTGGTACCCGTGGCCACCTTCCAGCTCCATCATCAGACCCTGTGTATCTTCAGTTTCTTGTAACTTGTTTCTTGTAAATAAGCGAGTACCTATAATCTCTTTCGAGTAATATACGTTCATAAGTACGAGTATGGGGCTATTCATAAATTACGTCGTTTCAAATGGGAGGAGGGGGGGGGGTCTGGACATCGGATGATGGTAGCATGACGTAGGAGGAAACAGAGTCATCCGAAGCATGATTTTTGGATGATTTGAGGGATGGGGGGGTCAAAAATAGATGACGTAATTTATGAACAGCCCCTATGTACATTTGCACTGCATTTAGTATTTTCGTACTTACCAAATAACAGTTTTAGGACTTTATAAGTTAAGTACAGTTAGTGTTGTTATGGTTGATTTCAATATGCTTCGCGAAGGATCAAGAATGTTTAATCCATCATTGTAGTGCGAGTGTGGTAGAAGGGATCGGAATACTGAGCTCGCACGGCCTGCCGCAGCGCGTAAAATACCTAAACTCGCTCAACCCCGAAATGTAATAGCACTCTTAAAGACGTTTACCTACGTTTCACGTCAAAAGGTCGTGTGAGTTTATTTAATTGTTGCACCGAGATTTGCCTACAAAATATCAATTATTTCATGCAAAAACCTAAGCATTTGACCAGACGTAAGGTATAAATACTTAGTTATATACGACACATCGGATTTTACAACCTAAACTAACTTAACCTAAAATAAATCAAGTTGGGATTCCTATCATCTCGGCCATCTAAATATAAATAATGTTAATATTATTATTTTTGTACTGATGTAAAATTGATTTCTACCTACTCAATTCATGTCCACGCGTAAGGAAACCATAATTTTTTATAAGGAAAACAATTTACTTTACCAGGATTTCGATAACAAGCCGCAAGATGATAGAATAACAAATAATATTTCGATCGTTTTCAATTTTTGAAAAATTCTGACTCATAATTTATTATTGATAGAACTAAATATTCGTCTGTTTCCCCCCTTGTATGGTCAACCGATGGTTGTAGGGTCAACTTTCCTTACCAATTTTTTCAACCATGTTGTCGAGACACACACACACTACAGACTATCTGGGGGGCGATTTTTGAAATACGATCGCTCGATTTCGTCACTCAAAAATCGGGGGGAAACGGTGAAACACTAATTTTTGAAATACGAGCGATAGAAATTTGGAATCGAGTGGTATTGACCACTCGTTTTCAATTCTATTGGTAGAATTTAAATGCCTATTATATCGTTAAATAATAGATATTATTTAACGACATGCACGAAATCGAGCAGTCGAAATTCAAAAATCGGCCCCATGGTCATGTTCTGCTCAAATTGCCGAAGAAACTAAGTACCCGTTGAGTGCAGTACAGTGGTAAGCTTCATTTTGATATTCACTTCGTGAATTTGAAGTACCCAGTCGGTAAACAACCTATCAATCACCATGCCTATTCAAATAACAAAAAATATCTGTAAATTTTATGTAAACCTGTGTTGTGTACAAAAGCGATTACTACTACTACTATTATCCCCTTATCCTTTAGTTATTGGTTATAGCTACGGATCGACTTCACTACACAATCTTCACGGTAAACCCCCGTTTTATACGCAGCTTACACGTTCCATATAAATCCCTTTACATCGAAATCTAACACATAGCTTTGTAATGTGTACATTGGAAACAGGTATAACGTCCAACGTACAAAGGTTCAGCGGTCAATTGTGGCCATGGTCCGAAAGAACTTCTTTGTATTCTAGCCAAGTCTACGGATAACGTTTTATTATTTACTCAACCTCGTATCCTTACTACCAATGGGATAGAAAATCAACTTTATTAAATAGATCTCAGGGTAGAAATTTGAATGTGGAAGTAAATGGAGATATGAGGGTGGGAAAGATTGAAATGATAAGCTGCTCTAAATGTTACGCGCACAATGGTTCCATTATATATTAGCTAGTGAGGCTGCTCAGATGATTTCTTAGGTTTCAACTACGTGCTATATGGGAACAAGTAATTTTGGATATTTGTCAGGCCTTTTTTGTTGGGGAAATGCGTTTACGCATGCCACCTGGTCCGGGGGAACCAGAGGGGAAAACGGACTACCCAGTGGGGGACTACCGTCTAAAACGACCAACGAGTACCAACTCCGCCTTAGATGGGGTGCCGCAGGGCCGAAGGGGCCCACTGATTATCAGTCCGCCGGACGGTATCGGCCTGTCAGTTGTTCAGAATCGTCAACATTTTGTTCTAACTGACAGGCCGATATCGTCCGGCGGACTGTTAATCAGTGGGGCCCTTAAGCATTCGACCGCGTGCGCCCCGGCGGGATATTTATCTGGCCAACTTAATTCGTGTGAAAATAAAAAAATACAAATGCTCCACCTAAGTATGTCATTATTGAAAAGCTAATTTTACCAAAGGCTTTAACAAAAGGAACCGTCTTCACAAAGCAGCGTTAAATATTGTTTTGGTATTCATGAGCAGATTTTTTTATCAAGTGTCGTTTTTCTAGAGATAGTGTACGAGACGAACATTATAATAAATCCCTATAGGTTTGCTTAAAACATTTCCCTCAATTTCTCGATCAGATACCGACCCAAAGACAATAGGAGCAACTATTTCAAACGAAAATCCTAATCGGTTCGGTCTTCGAGAAATTGGGGAACATACATAAATAAATTTTGTACCTATGGTTTGCCAAAGGACTAGCTGTCTCATTTCAATCATAGACAGAAAGAATCATACCTACTATATTTGTCTTACACTAGTACAAGCACCCAAAAGAAAAGGATGAGTATAGTTTTCCTGCTTCTTACTGGCTGACAAATTGGTTTGATTGACTATACCTACCTATAGGACGTTTCGTGTGCAAATTCATCTCGCATTTAGCCGTTTTATTATTATTTCAGATTTCCTTTATGTTCCACAACCACTATTAATTCGTGAAATAAAACGTCTGACTGCATTCTTGCAACTAAGTAGACAATGTACCTATATAAAAGTAAAGTATCCGTGCACACTTGCGAGAAATTAACAGGCTGAGACGTGCTTTACATTATCCGGTATTTGAAGTTTTATTTGCCTTTTGAAGTATTACGGCCCAATTCGAACTTTAAAATATGTCAATTTTATAAATAGATCTAGCAATGATATGGATTAGATGTGTCAGTGTCAAAAGAGACGTTTTTGTTTGAAGAAACGTCACATATGACACTGACACATCTAATCTAGGGCGTGCTCCCGGTACTGGTTTTCTATACAAATACAGTACATACCGGAACCGGGAATTCCCGGTTCTTGCCATACAAACTCAGTACCGGGAGCATTCCCTAATCTAATCGTTATCATTTCTAGATCTATTAATTGACGTATCTGAAAGTTCGAATCGGGCAGTTAGTTTGGCAAGAGTCACATGTCAGAGGAGTATAGACTGAGATAATCATAGTGTATTTTTCTTTTTTCAAGCCAGACCCATGCAGGGGGTAAGAGGATGAAAAGAATAATGTTAAATTTTATTAAATTCCGTATGATAAAACGAAAAAAAATATGCACGGCAACGATAGACTATACCTACTTAAACGCATTTTTACGGTGTAAATGTTTTTTTTTATACATTTTGGCGCAGCCGTATTTTGTAGCTACTTCCATTTGAGTTTTGTAGTGGTGCCATCTTTATGCTCTTTAGTATAGCTGCTACATCAAATCTCAATATTTGTTACTCAGTTTCAGAATATGGTGCTATTTTAAAATAAACGCTTTAGAAATAAATAGCTGCTTGCAAGTCTGTAAGTGGCTTAAGGTTACACAATGTTTCCTCGCTTTGCATATGCGATCTTTTCTTCAAAGAGCTTGAAGCCAAGTTTAACACCCACTTCTGAGTTTTGTTTTTTAAGGTTTCTTGCTAAAAGCGCGTGTATGTTGTACGCCAACACCATTTTATTTTAAGAGATACACGTTTATAAATGTGTAAGTAGTTTAGGTACATAATATACACGTCTATATCGATTAGATTCAACTATACAAAAGGCTTTTAATGTTGGAACTTAAGCAAAATTATTATTTCAACACAACTAACACTTGCTCTTGCTGTCACGCTAGATATTATGGAGACACGCGCGAGAACGCGTCATGCTAGGCGGTCTGTCAAATTTTCAGCTTTTGCTTTGGAGGCCAGGGTCCGCAAAATTGTAAGCAAAAAATTATTCAAACAAGGAAGAATCTTACCGAATCATTGGTCAAATGATACGCTTTAACAAAATGAAGAACTTGAAATTTAAACAGAATCAACAAAGCTAAGAGCCACGTAGATAGAAAAACGTTTTTCCAGCAAAATTTTGACAATATTTTTAATAACCAGTAACCCTATAGTGTTGATGTTTCGTAAACTCTGTTTAACGAGTTCTACCAACACTTACAGAAGTTGCCAACCGTTTATGTTGACTTGTTCATTAAAAGTTTGGTTACATGTAACGGATAGGTAGGTGATGTTTGAGTATTTTTATGAATATTTTTGTTAGAAATTTTTAGAATAATGGATAGCAGGATAAACGATGGGGTCCATATTGGGTCGTATAATAATTGATTGTCCTAATGTAATGTTACGCATAAAACTCATAAATATTAATATTTCTGAAAAATTATAACACAAACCTAACCTACTTAACCTACCCTATTCTACACAACCTATGCAAAATATTTTCGAAAATACTTTCTGTTTCAGCTGGGGAAAAGTAAGCGAAAAAAGTTTTATGCGTAACATTACATTATGACAATCAATTATTATGCGACGAGATAGGATCCCTAAACGATGACTCAGATGAAATGGGGAAAAAATATGCGAAAAAAGTTTTATGCGTAACATTACATTATGACAATCAATTATTATGCGACGGGATAGGATCCCTAAACGATGACTCAGATGATGATGGCCGGAGCTTCCGGAGCTTCGTTTTCTATAGAAAGCACCACGTGATCACCGATCAGCCATCATAGAAAATGACATGTCGGACGCCCCGGCCTAGGCACGGCCCGGTCTAGCGTGAGTCATTCTTAATGGATCGACGGTAATAATCTCTTCAATTAAAATAATTAATGAATATTACGTCATTATTAGGGGAGACAGAGGAGAGTTGTGACATCGTCGATTTTTTGGAATCTGCCTATTATAATAAAAATTCCTTCTTTCATAACAACAATATATTTCTTGATCACAATATTCCGTTACAGTTCAATCTCCAATCACCTAACTTCACAATCGTCCTCCCTTCCCCTCTGCCCGTAACCGAATGCCCGTTAACCGCCATGCCAGTCGTCTTTTATTCTTTCTTCCAACTACCTTCTATTTACAAAGGTCAACTATCAATCACGTTACTTTTAAATTTATTAAATTATAGATTACCAATGATTATTCAACTCTTTATTTCATTAAATCTGTTTCTAATAATTAGCAATTTTAATGAATCTTACACTCGCCCATCCTGACATTGTGCATGTCCTCATGCACAGTCATACTAATCGCGTCTGTCATCTAATCTTACACTCAGCATGTCAAATCATCGGGCATTCAGTAAGAAAATTATTAATGCTTCATTACCCATTTAATACAATTTCTTTCTTTGTCTGTCTATATATATATTTTTATTATTTATTGAATTCGTCTAGGTATATCTTTACATTATTATTTCAAACCCAATAAATATATCCATCTAGATATATAAGTTTTTATTAATGTTACACATACTACTACATAATATAAAGTACTTATTTTTTTTTTAACAAATCATCACTACATATAAAGTACATTACTTAACATATTAGGTTGCTTTTTTTTTCATTATTTCTCTTGTTTTTTTTTTCTGTTTTTTTTTTAACACTCTCATGACACAAACGTGTCTCACAACATACCATTTTTTAAATCAAATTTTATATGTAGCACATTATTCCTCTTGTTTTTTTGATTCCATATTTTCTCCATTCCATTCCATTTTTCATTCCATTTTTTTGTGCTACTTACTGAATCACTCTCATGACACAAACGTGTCTCACAACATAACATCCTCTATTTCCGTCGTTTTTTTCTTTCATCGTTACCATATATCCGTTCCTCCATCCATAGCAAATTACCAATTCAATAATTCAATAATTCAACAATCCAATAATCCAATAATCCAACAATCCAACAATCTAATAATCCAATAATCCAATAATCCAATAATCCAATAATCCAATAATCCAATAATCCAATAATCCAATAATCCAATAATCCAATAATCCAATAATCCAATAATCCAATAATCCAATAATCCAATAATCCAATAATCCAATATCCAATAATCCAATAATCCAATAATCCAATAATCCAATAATCCAATAATCCAATAATCCAATAATCCAATAATCCAATAATCCAATAATCCAATAATCCAATAATCCAATAATCCAATAATCCAATAACTCAATATTCCAATAACTCAACTCAATAATCAAATAACTCAACTCAATAATCCAATAACTCAACTCAATAATCCAATAACTCAGCTCAATAATCCAATAACTCATTATCCAATAACTCAACTCAATAATCCAATAACTCAACTCAATAATCCAATAACTCAACTCAATAATCCAATAACTCAACTCAATAATCCAATAACTCAACTCAATAATCCAATAACTCAACTCAATTATCCAATAACTCAACTCAATAATCCAATTACTCAACTCAATAATCCAATAACTCAACTCAATAATCCAATAACTCAACTCAATAATCCAATAACTCAACTAAATAATCCAATAACTCAACTAAATAATTAAATAACTCAACTCAATAATCCAATGACTCAACTCAATAATCCAATGACTCAACTCAATAATCCAATAACTCAACTCAATAATCCAATAACTCAACTCAATAATCCAATAAATCAACTCAATAATCCAATAACTCAACTCAATAATCCAATAACTCAATTCTATAATCCAATAACTCAACTCAATAATCCAATAACTCAACTCAATAATCCAATAACTCAACTCAATAATCCAATAACTCAACTCAATAATCCAATAACTCAACTCAATAATCCAATAACTCAACTCAATAATCCAATAACTCAACTCAATAATCCAATAACTCAACTCAATAATCCAATAACTCAACTCAATAATCCAATAACTCAACTCAATAACCCAATAACTCAACTCAATAACCCAATAACTCAACTCAATAACGCAATAAACTCAACTCAATAACCCAATAACTCAACTCAATAACCCAATAAACTCAACTCAATAACCCAATAGACTCAACTCAATAATCCAATAGACTCAACTCAATAATCCAATAGACTCAACTGAATAATCCAATAGACTCAACTCAATAATCCAATAGACTCAACTCAATAATCCAATAGACTCAACTCAATAACTCGATAATGCAATAACTCGATAATCCAATAACTCGATAATCCAATAACGCGATAATCCAATAACTCGATAATCCAATAACTTGATAATCCAATAACTCTTTAATCCATTAACTCTATAATCCATTAACTCGATAATCCAATAACTCATTAATCCAATAACTGCTTAATCCAGTAATCCAGTACCTGATCAATCCAGTAACTGATCAATCCAGTAACTGATTAATCCAGTAACTCATTAATCCAATAACTCACTAATCCAGTAACTCATTAATCCGTAACTCAGCAATCCGTAACTCATTAATCCGTAACTCACTAATCCGTAGCTCATTAATGCGTAACTCTTTATCCGTAACTCATTAATCCGTAACTCGTTTACTGTAACTCATTAATCCAATAACTTTAATCCAGTAACTCAATTATCCAGTAACTCATGAATCCCGTAACTCATTAATCCCGTAACTCATTAATCCCGTAACTCATTAATCCCGTAACTCATCAATCCCGTAACTCATCAATCCCGTAACTCATTAATCCCGTAACTCATTAATCCCGTAACTCATTAATCCGTAACTCATTAATCCGTAACTCATTAATCTGTAACTCATTAATCCGTAACTCATTAATCCGTAACTCATTAGTTCGTAACTCATTAGTCCGTAATTCATTAATCCGTAACTCGTTAATCCGTAACTCATTAATCCGTAACTCATTAATCCGTAACTCCTTAATCCGTAACTCATTAATCCGTAACTCATTAATCCGTAACTCATTAATCCGTAACTCATTAATCCATAACTCATTAATTAAAATAATCCAGAAATTTTATAATTCGATAATATTATACTTATCATCATATGTAGGTATTTTCATCATATCGTTATATTACTTGCCACATAAGCGTCAGTTGCACCAACCACAATTGAACGAATTGATCAACAGCAATCAGCAGAGCTTTGCTTGCTACAATAACCAAGCTAAAATATTTAAAATGCAACGAACTTCTTAAAACAAAGGATACTGAAAGCGAATCAATACACGGTTATAACGAATACTTTACTAGTGTAGGCCCAACCTTGGTTATTCAATCAACACCAGCCAAAATGATCCCGCCAACATTATAAGATTTATAAGATTGAAAAAAATTCCCGTCAGTTTGTTTCTCTTATTATTCTATTAATAATTAGAAAATTGTAGATTTCCCGGATACGCGGGACTGTCCTGTCGGGCCGCACACATGTGTTAGGGTTAAAGAACAAGTCGGTAATTTTAAACAAACAACTTTACATATACTTGGATTAACTTTGTTTCTAATCTACATTAACGACTTGACTTTCTTGGATCTGACCAATGCAGACGTTGTGCTACGCTGATGACACGGCAATACTATTTTTCACGGTGCTTCCTGGGATGCAGTAAGCGCCTTCACAGAAAGCGGTCTAGCTTTGGTGACGAACTGGCTTCAATACAATTTGTAACTCTAAAAGCAGACTAAACGAGATATGTGTGCGTGTATAAAACAGCTGCTTCCGCCTCGTGGTCTCTTAAATGTGTCAAAAGTTTATTCATATTTAATATTAGGTTAGGTACCACTGGTACCTACCACACGTCATGTAATGGTAAAACAATAGAAAAACTTCGTCTATAAAGTACTTAGGTGTTATTCTGGAACTCAACTTTACAGCGTACATTCAAACCACAGCTAAATAGTGTCAGGAAATAACCTAACACTCATTTAAATATCTTCGAAATGTCATGGATATACCACAGCGCAAATCAACCTATATTGCCCTAGCTCAACCCATTATTACGTAGGTAGGTACTAATATCGGTGTATAGCGTATAGCGCATCGATCGTTATTGTTGTTTTTTTTTTTTATATACCTACTAGAGTCTGGCTAGCCAAAAATTGTTGACAGATATTTCGTTGTTGTATCACCAATTGTCTATGATTTAAAAAAAAGCTAAAAGTGAGTTGTCAATTTATGTCATTCATTCAAATTGTTTGCGGTTTATAAGGGGTTTATTGTTAATAATATTAATAATTTCCATACTGAGTGATGTTCGCAAACTATTATTTAAGCTCGTAAATAATTACGACAATGTGCGAAGTCGACGTGTAGCGTTGTATAACGAAAAACTGCAATGTTTACAACTCCTAACCAAATGTAAACAAATTAGGAGGTTGGTGCTCTATAAATATTTTGATACTTTAAGTACTAGTTCTAACATTTGCCTATTACTTTGATTAAGTACGTGAATTTATTAATGCCTGAATCTCATAAATAGGACAAGTGTATAAAAAAACGGATAAACTAAAAGTTCTGAAAAATATCTATAAAATCTAAATATTGGAACGTAAACATATGTGTTTGTTGTTGACTGTACTTTAAATAGTGGTAGAAATTATGTAAGCTGACTTTGAGTGCACGTAAACTTTTATTTAGCTTATTTCCATAGGTACCTTACTTGTGCACAGAATACCAAAAATATTATCTAGTATCAAAACTATAATTCCTACTAAGCAAAGTGTGACCAGCCCAAGATTTTTTGAATTTCCCGCCAATAATTTAGGTAAAATTTCAGTAGCCAGACTCTAAATTATGAACAAATACTGAAGAAACGTAACTTAGTCTTTCCTTTACCAGCGTTAACGTCACATTTTGCCAAAAGAGGAAACAACCAAGATCAAAACTTATGAATTAGGCTAACGAGCCCCATACAACTAACTTGAGCGAACTACAGGACACCACAGCATTGCCTGGACAACGTTTCCACCCCCCATAATCTGTGAACCCGTACCTCGAGACAACTTTCGTCAATACAAATAACTTTAAGGTACTGTACCAAAATATTCGCAGTTTAAGCAATAAACGACATCTATTAAAATCTACAACTGAAGACGACAAAGATATACAAGCCATCCGTTCCTGTCCTGTGCGGCTTCCACGTGAAAGCGATCCTGGCCGTTGTCCTTCCGTGTTGATCTTCGAAGCCATCTCTCATTGCCTCGGCCGTGTCTGCCGCTGCTGCGGCTTCGACGGTTGCGACTCCGCCTGTTGTTCCCCGGGGACTGGCGGCGGTTGCGACTTCGGCTTCGACGTTCTTGTCCATCATCAGATTTCGATTTTCGGCCACGCTCAGGAGTTTTCAAGCGCCGCCTGGATGTTTTTTTCCTCATGGTCCATAGTCTGGAACTCAAAAACAACACCAGCAATGGAAGAGTTCTAAATCTTACGTTTAAAACAGATCTTAAATCCAAAACAGATCCGTATCCCGGTACGGATCCGGAACACAGGCTTTTTGAAACGGGAAAATTCTAGAACTGGTACAGAAACGGAATCTAGAACAAATTCTGGATCCGGCACTGATCCGATACCAATCCGGCACGCATCCGGTTCAGATCCGGCACGAATCCGGCAAATGATATACATGCGGTATTAATCCGGCACAGATCCGGTACCAATCCGGCACGGATCCGGCACCAGTCTGGGACGGATCCGGTACGAATCCAGCATGGATCCGGAACTCATCCGGCACAAATCAGGTATGCACCCGGCACGGTTCCAGTATCCGGCACGGAACCAAATCCAGAAACGGGATCCGGAATACGAAACGGGCCGCGTAGCCAAGATGCCAATCGCTTACGCTCCGTAGCGATCGGAATGCAACTGTCACTGTCGCGCTAATATGGAAGAGTGATATAGAGACATAATGCTTTTCGTTGTCGAAGCGACAGCGATTGCAACCCCGGCCAGGTCGGCGGGTCGGTAACTACCAGTAAAAGTATCATTCCTACTTATTTACAGTCCGAGTAGTTTATAATTTCGAAATTATATAATTCTATTCTATTCTAAAACACTTAACCCCGCTATATAATACTGACGTATTGATAAGTAATATATTGAAAATATGGTAAAAGTTGTAACCAAATAAGCGGTACATACATAGACTAAAAGAATTCGATCTACACCTGTAAATAATAAGTGTAATAAGGTTTCACGCTACCCGCGATGTAATGAATGCTTTAATTATATTATGGATAGTCATTACAGCAAACACTAAAAAAAACCTAACTGTTGGTCTTGAAGAGAAAATTTGCAGTATAATTGCTCTCGAGTGAACGAATAGGCCGAAATGGGTTTACCCAATTATTTTGTTCTTGATAAAATTAACGGTGTCTTTGTTTCTAAGCGCCCGTTAAACATAAACTTCCTAACATAGGAAATATGAAATGATAATTAATTTCAACAAAACAACAACCAATATAAGTGTTACTAATATATGTATAGGTATATAATTATAATAATTTTACACCACTGTTACTATTATAACAAATTAATTGGGTAATTAAGATTTAACTCGATCAGTTCTAATATTAATACCTACATAATATAATACATTCAGGAATACCATAGTGACTTGTAGGTACTTACCACTACTGATGTATAATAAAAATTCCTTCTTTCATAACAACAATACATTTCTTGATCACAATATTCCGTTACAGTTCAATCTCCAATCACCTTACTTCACAATCGTCCTCCCTTCCCCTCTGCCCGTAACCGAATGCCCGTTAACCGCCATGCCAGTCGTCTTTTATTCTTTCTTCCAACTACCTTCTATTTACAAAGGTCAACTATCAATCACGTTACTTTTAAATTTATTAAATTATAGATTACCAATGATTATTCAACTCTTTATTTCATTAAATCTGTTTCTAATAATTAGCAATTTTAATGAATCTTACACTATTAACTAGAAACTAGGTCGCAATAGCGCGCGTTTGTTAGTTCAAGTTACGAGCTAACAAACGCACACTGTTGCGACCTATTTTCTAGTTAAAAGATTCCAAAAAATCGACGATGTCACAACTCTCCTCTGTCACAACTCACCTCGGTCTCCCCTATACTTTTAGACATGTGCATAATCTGACAGTATACAGAATACAATACATATAACATTCGTAATTCACACACAGGCCGCTGCTGACCCTAACTCTGATGTTAAGATACTCAAAACATGTCTACACGTGCCTTCTAACGCCTTCACAACAGTAGCCTGTTAAAATTTTTTGTGACCACGTGGTTAAAATGTATACGGTGGATAACATTGCTTGCCACGTTCTAACAAATATGTAACTGTGAAAGGGACGCATGGTATGACAGGTGGTAAAAATGCGAACATGATACCGCTTCTGGCGACTATATTCTGAGTAAACTACCACACTAATGTTAACAGCAATACAGGGCGAGGAGTTAAGAAAAGTTACTATTGGTCATTTTGCCGCGTACGAAACTTTCCAAAGGGACCGCGGCGGCCGTAAGTATCCTGAACATTTAAAAAATGCGTCGCACGCCTGAAAAGCTAACGCGAAGTGGGGCAATATTGCAATAAAAGTACCCACGGTTCCCGTAGCCAACTATTTCTGTGATCATCCACAGTAGTATTGGAAAAGTTTTTCGATCTACTGAATAGTGAGGCGTACGTGGGACATAAATGCTGGTATTTTCACTAAGAAAGACGCAAATGATGGTATGTTTCCATTGCAATACGTCCTTTTAGAAAGAGAGACGGCGTGGTGTAGATGGGCTCTGTTATCCACAACACAATGTTGAGCGTTTTACACTCGTCTTGTTGCGCTAAAATGTTGGTTGAAAGGTTTCTTTTAAATAGCGAGTAAAGTCACAGTTTACTGTTGATTGGGTATTTTTGTGACTTGTCAGTTTGTTGCACCATTATGGTAACATTCCATTTCTGACTGCAACTGCACTACTAGTACTGAACGCGTCGCTGTTATTGTCAATTTCCATAGTAAAATGAACAGTAATGCACCTGTCGTTGGAAATGGACTGTCAATTTTACTTTTTGTTGAAGTAACATGATAGCTTGTTTTATCTACACACTACTACATTTTTTCGTCGTATCGTTGTCTGCTTTTGCTATTCAGAAATAACGATTTCCCATTCATAATTATACATACATTTTTAGGGTTTTGAGACCGGATATGCATGTTTGTTTTAGGTAAGACAAACATTATACGTAACGGCAAAATGCCATTTGATATTAACCGGTAGGTCTTCGATGAAAGAAAGAAGCCTAATCCTAATATTACTAAGTTTATTCTTTAGGTGGAATGGTAAAAGATAATTCCATAAAATACAAATACAAATTACGCCTCATTTCGCTAATAATTAAGCATAAAAAGCGTACGACCAGCGTTAATTCAAAAGCTAAACATTTCAATGCGTCAAAGTAACGACTAAGCTAAACTGTAATGGTACGACGTGAACAGCGCACAAAATACTAAAATTACCCGAAATTAATGTTTCAAATATTAATAAATACAGAATAATAACGTCAATTCAGGCCATAGAATTCAGGGCAGGTGTTTTCTTGAGGGGAAATTCTCGATTAATAATCTTTTCGTCGCATTACAGGGAATAAAGGATTGAGCAGGCGTGAGATCCAATTTGTTTGAATCCTCGAGAAAACGTTTTCAAATGAAACACTTTGTTCGTGGGAAGTTAAATTGTGTTTCTTACAAGGCTCTGTTGGGCTCGTTTGCCTCGGATGGAACTTAACGTAAGCCGTTTCAATACCTTTCCAAGTTTTAAATGACAAATTCAGTTTGCGTGAGTGTTTTGGTTTTGAGTCTTATGACGTAATAATATATACCAACATATGTTGCCGTACCATAAAAACAAAAAAAAAATAAGAATAAAAATATAGGTTTTTTGCGAAGAAATAACTTTTCATTTCTGTTTAAGCAGTCATTTCTTTTTAGGTACCTATACTTCCTCCTATATGGCCATATTTGATTTTATAATAAATATTTTTTATTTTAGGTTGTTTTTACAATATAATTAGAACATGGTTGTATTAAAAAAAAAGAAACTTTATTTTTCTAATCTTAAACTTGGACAGTATTTTTTGATGCAGGATGACCGCTTGTAATTCATTGGAGAATATTCCAAATGTTAGGCCTGAGACGACATATACTTAGAGGTACCTCCAATATGACGCTACATGCACCAGCGTACAGCCTCAACTATACAAAATACCGTACTGTGTTTTTCAGCAAACACAGTAAGGCCTTCGTTTGACAAGAACTTACATTTTTTTTAATTAATCTTAAATTAAAACATGTGTATGTGTGTGTACACCTGCTGATATTAGAATTTAATTCCCAACGACCCACGATAAAAGACAACAGTGCGTAAAAAGGCAAAATAACTCGGTGAACCGGCAGCTTACGCCCATTTGATTAAAATGCGAATACATTTGCGATTCAAATCTTTTTACTTATCATAAAGTATTCAAATTCCGAAGTTAATATTTCCGACACGTCGGTCGAGGCGCCGCGTGCCGATGGCGATGCAATGATTCGTTGTGCGGCTCTACAATTTTATATCATGCTTATAAAATACTGGCTAGGTTGGCAATCGCTTACGTAAAACGTTACGTTACGTTGTGCGGCTCTACAATTTTATATCATGCTTATAAAATACTGGCTAGGTTGGCAATCGCTTACGTAAAACGTTACGTTACGTTGTGCGGCTCTACAATTTTATATCATGCTTATAAAATACTGGCTAGGTTGGCAATCGCTTACGTAAAAACCATAGAACCTAGGTTGCCGGGAAGATTAAAGGTAACATTCCATTTCTGACCGCCGCTGCACTACTGCAGTGCTATTGCCAATTTCTAGTCAATTTTAAGAAATAACATAGATTGTCCACAACTTTTGAGTAGCTTTCGATTCTCAGTGCCTAGAAGAACACCGCGTTTTGCTATCAAACCACTGTCTCGCCCTAAGCGCCGAACTGTGTTAGGGTCAAACTCCCCGGTACCACGCCTGAGCAATTTAATCAATAAATATAGCAACAGATTCGATATTCACTTTGACTCTCTGACCGAAATTAGAAATTTATTCACTAGTAATTAATATATTTAGTTTTAATTCCATATTTATCTAGTTTATTCACTTAACCAGTTGACATCATGGTTGCGCTTTGCTCCTTATTCTACAATAATAAGGTGTTTAAATGTGCCGGCTCTGTTGTTGACTTTGCTTTTTTTAATTACTTGCATGTGGTGTTTACCAGTAATTAGTTATACATTCAGCATGTTGTCATTGTTTGTATAGATGTAAGCTTCAATGTAATAACTGTTGGTGAACCTATAAATAAATAAATAAATAAATAAATAAATTTCCATATCGTCGGGTGACAAGCAAAAGTCACTAAGTACTATCAAAAAATTAAAGTAACAATGCACTTTATTACACTTGTAACACGGTTTATTGTCCAATAATTTCAACGGTGTTAGTTAGTGACTTTTGCTTGTCACCCGACGATATTAAAATGGGACTTAAAGTGACATTCCATTTCCAACTGCAGCTGCAATACTTTTTACTATGGAAATGCGTCGCTGTCATTGTCAATTTCCATAGTAAAATGAACAGTATTGCAGCTACAGTTGGAAATGGAATGTCACTCTTATAAATAACAAGACAATGAATGACAGTAACGTCGCAACAGTAGTGCAGCTGTCGTTGATAATATTTTGTAACATCCCATTAAAATATCTAATCTAAATAAATCTAAACCTAAATGGACTGTCACCTTAATGCTTAAAAAATACGCTGTACCTAACCGCGACATTGGCTGCGTGGAATTCGGTTACGTAAATATTTTTAAATCTTTTTTTTTATTAGTTTGTATTGTTAAGTTTAGTATGTTTGGTTTCTTTTTACGGTAGACGAATATGAAAATAATAAAGAAATATCTCAAGTTATTTTCCGGAAGCCATATTTTATTGTCTCTCAGGGTTTTTTATAGAGTAACCCTCACACTAAATAATCAATCTTATAACATCCTTCTCCATGTCCACGATACGGTCATTTACCACCCCAGCGATTACTGACGACGATCGCTCATCCGACGGAATTATACGAACCATAGACATGTATTTGAGTAGGTAGAATACGTACGTGCTGTGATGTGTAAGAAAACTAGGCGCGCTTAATCCGCAGTAACGTTATGATATAAGCACGTTTATAATAATTAAATTAAATAAAACCTAAAAAGATATACGAGAAAAAAAAACAAAGGAATAATAAATAATATAATTATAACTAACCAACGATACCTTTATCTATGTATTCTGTAGGCATGAAATAATAAGTATCGGCCATGAAAATTGTTGGGCATAATTTGTAAAATTTCAATTTATATATCCATTGAAATTCGGTCTTTACCAGACAAAATGAGATATACGAGTAAGACACTTATAAAAATTGGTATTCAGTAAGGATTTGCCCACACATTATGTTCCTTGACACGGAGCTTCTTTATAAAACAGAGAGGCCTTTACCTATTTTTGGTACGGAGCAATAATAAAAACGAAAAATCTACATCAAAATAATCATAATAATATTTTATATCGATATAAAACCTATACATTTCATGTGATGACAACTATATAGAAATAACTCTACTGATCATAACGAGGGGTAAGCAGTCTTACCCTATATCGAGATATTTTTTTATTCAAATAAGAACTCCACGCACGTCACATATAGTTCAAATTCGAATGAAAAAATATCTCGACCCCCCTACAATTAAAGAAAATGAACGCTTACATAATCTAGGCACTTATATATCTGTGTTTACCGTATATCATCGAATGCTCTCACAGTCCACACTTTAAGGCCACACAACTTCCCGCCATTCGATGGGAATGAGGCCCGAAGGAAATGACGAGAGTGGCGGTGGCCCATCAACGTAATGTCATCCGACACCAACGCTTTGAAAGCTTTTCTGATACTCGTGTATTATTTATTGAAATTACTGTGTCGTTGAGCCTAGTAAGGAAATATAATTTTCGAGTAATATCGCTTCGAAAAGATGGCGGGACGACTTGGACGCATTCTACCCCAAATGGTGGGAAAATGCCGATGATAGGGTCGAGTGGAGAAAACGAAGGGAGGCCTTTGCCCAGCAGTGGAACACCAAAGTAGCCTAACAAAAAAAAACACCTCTTTGCCGGTTATTATGGTTGTTCAAATTTTGCTAAGGCAGGGTTAAATCACTTGAAATGAATTCATGATAAAAAATTTGATCTGTTTAGGTAAACTTTTTATTTATTCTGATTGTTAAAATTCACTGTATTCTAGAATGACACTTAAAAAAAAAGAATTACGCTTTGTTTATACATCCTATATTATTATGTAAAGTTTACATTGTAAACTATTTCGATTTTCCCCAATTTAACCAACGGGTGTGTCATATTAATTACACAAGTGGGGTAATTTTCGTAGTAGATTGTCCAATGGAACGGATTTAATATCTGAGACATAAAATATACATTAGGGTAAAAAAACCAGCTTTATTACTCAGTTTAGAATTTGTATCACCATTCCTTTTTATTACACACTTTTATTTAGTGAATGAGTACTTAATATAATTAATATTAATTTTTTGAGTACTTTCGCAATGCCGATGATAATACAGTTGGGAGATAACCAAAGGAACTTCACAATGGAAACACACATAAAAATGTGTGTCACTAAATTATTGAGAGTTTCTTGTTTACTTGCCGGTCTAGCATGAGTTGTGTTCTCGCGCGCGACTCCACACATCTAGTGCGACAAGTATGCCTAGCCGAGTATGGACTCGAGCCAAATTGATGTTAGAAATAAGAATAAATGAAATTATTTAGAATATCTTGTACAGTTTTATTTCTATCAATGTTTTAAAAGTGCTTAATTTATGGCCCACTCTATATTATACACCTACCTAAGTGTATACAAAATGATAGCAAATTGCAATGTTTTTATTAATAAGCAAATGTTAATGCTAAGCTCGGGCGGTGGCTATAAATTTCCTTTATATTAAAAACGGGAGTATTTGAACCTTTTTATTTTCAACTTTACCGTACATCTCTCACAAACATCCTGTTTCAACATTTTACAGAAAAGCCTTTCGAAACCTGAAAATATAATGCTATAATTAATTTTAAGTGCTTGTTTAACTGAAACTTGTTTTAAAAATGTGGCTTTTAATATAATTGACCAACGAAACATTTCTGGCCTGATTCTGTTATAACAATTCCATATACAATACACACATACATATAATCACGTCTATTTCCCGGAGGGGTAGGTAGAGGCCACGGATTTCCACTTGCTATTTCACTTTCATAACATTCCTCATACACGCTCGCCCGTTTAGGGTGCTCTTGACCTGGCCTTTTTTCAGGATTTCCACAATTTGATCGCAGAAAGTCCGCCGTGGTCTACCCCTTTCAGCTCCCACTTCTACTTCTCCTCCCTTGTACGCTCTCTTTGTTAGCCTTCTTTCACTCATTATTTCCACGACAACAATCGATATGAGAGATGAGAGATGCTTGATAACATGACTCAAAGGTCGTATCAAAATAATATCAAAACCTTATCTTCTTCTTTTCGTGTAAAAGGATAAAACTTCTTAAACCTATTTTTTTTTTGCCAATGCTTTGCCACTTCAGGCCTATAACCGCGAACATCGAAGTTCGCAAATTGCGGGCATTTTTCTCTGTCACTCTTATTACGCCTTCATTGGAATAAAAGATAGCCCTTAGCCCTCGGGGTGTAGCCCTCAGATCTTCCTCAGTGCACGTCGTTGAGCACAGAGAACACTGTCTCATGTCATGTTTATTGTTGTTTGAGGGACTCCACACTCGCATGATGTATCACCTTGTCGCCCAATTCCCCATCTCAGAAGATTATCTTTTGACCGACCAACTCCCGTCCTAAGTCTTTTGTGAGCTTTCCATGGGGGGGATGGAAGCCTTCCAGAAGAGCAGAGCTAACAGCCATAACTTACTGCTCGGGCCCTCTCCGTGAGTAGCGGCCCACCAGCCATGAAACCGATTGCTGCACACCAGAGGTGATGAAATAATGGAAAACCTTATCAAATTGTTGAAACAGAATCGTCTTTGTATTCGAAATTCCTTGTTTTATTCAGCAATATCCCGTAGCGGTGAAACTACGTAATAATATTGTAGGCCGGCCTCTTTGGGGCGGAATCATCGATAGTCATTATCGGAAAAGCGGGTTTAAGAGCCTTCCCAGCCCCAGTGGGACCTTTACGGAGGTCTCATCCCGCGTTCGATAACTATGCTAATGTTATTTGCGTCGACGGGGTAGAAAACAGCGGCACTAGCTTGCATTTCGACCCGAACGGAGGATTGTTGAGTAGACGTCAAATTTAGGCGAAAAATACAATTTTACCAGAGTATAAGTTCCTTATAATTTTTTTTATCAAGCAGAAACGTGGATAGCGAAGCGAAGCGAAGTCTTGGACACGGTGCTGCTGTGCCATCTGATCTACTAAGACCTCATCCAGTGGCCGTGAGTTCAAGTCTCACCCAGGACAGTAATTATCCTAGTGCTTATTGTTATCAAGATTTGAACTCTTATTAATTAGTGTGATTCGTGTAATGTAATACCCAAATAAAAAATCACACAATTCAAGTTACATATTTTGAAAATAAGTTATTTTTGAAATTTAGAACCTAAATTTACAGCAATTCGTTAAATCTTTCAGCTTTTAAGATGTAGGTCTTGTTAAAAATGCTTATACCTCATCTAAATAATCGCAAAACAAAATAACTTTAATTAATTCGTAGGTAAAGAAATTCAAAAGCAAACTAGCAATCTGAATGCGGAGTTATTTATGGCTAAAGGTTTTCTAGGATACGATTAAGTTTTCCTTTTCGAGTAATACGATAAGCTTGTATTTAACTAGAAAAATGTTACCTATTTTAAATGCAAAGGTAAATCGAAACGGAATTGAGTTGGATGTATTTGTCGTTACAATCAGAGAGATACGTTTTTCATAACTATTTATGAGAATATTCATTTTAGCAGTGGCTCAGTCGTGCAACACTGAAAGGGAGTCGGCATTCCCCTCTGCCGAGGTACAAGATCAACTGAGCATGCACACAACTAAAGCAGGCCACTGACGAGCCTTCCAAATGGATGCCGTTACAATGGATTCATCCAAATGGACGGCATCCTAATATTTGACATTCACGGACCGATCTTGGAATGCAGCCACGCTATTTGGACTGCTGGAAGGCTCGTCAGTTTTCGATATTTATTCTAGAAAACGCCATATCGCGAACCCTTATGGCTTTTGTAAAAAATTCAATAAAAAAAACAATTGTCCTCACAAAATTTCGCTAATTAAGACCAGTGAAGAAATGTAACCTGTGCTTGAATATTGAGTTGCGTTTCGTTCGCTACGTCGTGTAAACGATTGGCATCTCGACTAAATACACACCCCATAAAGGAGAACAGTCCAGTCCCGTCCAGTTTTGAAAAGCTCTGGTTGAGAAGAAGTAGAGGCGGGGCTCCAACTCGGTGGTCTGATGCCATACGCGACGCTACGGGCGTCAACATCCAGGGAGCAATACAGCTGGCCCAAGACAGGGGGGTTTGGAGTGCGGTGGTGAAGAACTGCACTCCTGATGGTCACGACCCTCAGCCTTGAGGAACCGACAAATAAGAAGAAAGGAGAACAGCCGGACAGACATACAAAAACGTCTATTATTGTAAATGATTTCGGTACTATCAGTCGGCAGTACAAGTCAGATACAAGCCGTATCACAAAGTGCCGCGGGCCGACATAAGACTGCGTCGTGCAAAATCAGCGAAAAAGGCAGTCACCGTTTAGTCGCTAGCGTCCACATCGCTTGATAAAAAAAATTATAATAAATATCATTATTATCCCAAAGAGTGTGTTTACAACGAATCACCCTTGAAAATTTGAAATCTTTTACAATATAATAAATACACTCATGCAAAGTTGTACCTAAAACGTGATGAACGAGTGTCAGCGTTTAGTAAAATTTGTATAAAAAAATCGATGCTCATGCTACAAAATCGAGTGATTTCGAAAGCCAGATAACTAGACTACAACGAATCAGGCTTTTCCTATTTTTCCTCTTAAAGGCTACAGAGAAATTCAATCGTAAACGTAAACTTTCGTAAAATTTCCATACATCCGCCATATCTGTCAAATTCTCCTTCTCCTCAGATGCCCGCTGTGGGCCGTTGGAAGCGGACGCGTACATGTTTTTTCCAAATTGACAGTTCAATTTGGCATATATATTGACAGAAATTCATGTCCGTATACGAATGATGATACCAGTGAAAAACTGTGTTCAAAATAAATAGGGTAAATGAATAATGTCACACGGAGATCCAGAGTCATTAAAATTTTGATTTGTTTTTATTCATAAGTCATAATACTTTAAAAATATAACAAATTATTTAAAATATATACAAACACAACCAAATCAGCGTAATTAGTTTCTTCCTAATTCACTAAAAATTAAAAAAGTTTGAAGATTTGTTTTATCTTATTGGAATAAATTTTCCTTGTGCTGGCATTCATATTACGTCATTTTAAAAACATATATGACATAATGTCAATATACTAGATAGACAATTTATCAACAAATTTCTTCACATTTTAACGTAAACAATATAAATTATTAAAATTTTATTTATGAAGACGAAGCAATGTTGTTCACATAATATCAGCAATAAAATTTTTAGTTTCAACCAGTTTTGTTGCTATTCTGAGAGCTATCACGTGCTTTGAAAGTTAATTCAATGATATATCATCAAGAAATTGAAACCAAGACTCGACCTGCAGTCTCAGCGAGTTTTTGTGGCTATATTATCAGTTGAAAGAACGATATTTCCATCGCAGTGGTATGGTTTACGAGTACCTATATTGGTTTCATGTGACGATGTTTATATAAATGTATCTATCAAATAACAACGTGCTTTTATTTCATTGATATTCGGTGCAAAACGATAACTCAGTAACGAAAAATAATTACTTATCAGAAATGCCTTAAAGTTTTTTCAGTGAACGTTTATTTATAGGTATTTATGAGGTCTTATGTCTTATCAGCGTGGCTTTGGCCTTTGGACATTTTTGTAATGCTTTGTAATAAGGTAGGTGAGGTATCTATATCCCTCATTTAATAACCTTTTTTTGAATGAATTACAATTTAATTATTTAAATAAATAAGTGGTCTACAAACATACATATCCGCTCGGTCCGCTAAAATAATTTAAGTGCCCTACATAATAGGTATATTTAAGATTAACAATCAGTAAACATCATTAATTACGCTCAAATGCTTGTTTCAGTACAAATTGGCTGAAATACTTCCGACATAAAACCTAAAGGTATAAAAGTACAATTTGCTAAGTAAACTGTCAATCTACATTAATTATAATCTTCGAGCAACACGGAAGGGAGGCGGCATTCGCACTATTTCCCCTCTGCCGAGGTACAAGATTAGCGCGTCAATTTAATCTAGCGCGGGTAATAAAACTAGTTGCACTTGGATTTTTCACTAGACCGAGTCCAGACGCGCGCGTGAACACTGCTGCACAAAAATGCCTGTTTGCTCGGTTTTTTGTTATAAAAAGAGGTCGGGGACATCAAATTTACAAAAAGAAAGTGTTACATTTCACATGTAATATTTTTTTTACATATCATACGTTAAATTACATTTAAATACAATTATTATATTTTAGTCCCAAGTAATTGTTGGATTTATCGATTTTGCTCGCTCAGTACAAATTGCGGATCGGTCGAGCGACAAATCCGAATTCTCATCTCTCAGAATACAATGACATACTTCAACGAAAATGTGTTAGTGTGCGTGTTGTGACACTAGTCACTTGTCTGTACACAAAAAGAGATCGAGGTTTGCAAGATTTGTCTTTGACGTGTGTCATTTTCTATGTATTTGTGTCGTCATTACAGATTGGATTTTGTATGTAAGTGTGTGAGAAATGCGACTGTGTGCACCTTTCCCCCCGCGAAAAATGGCAGAAAGATTTGTACGGCGAGATATCGCTTGGGCCCCTCCCTTCCGACATGTCGGAAGCCGGTGTTGCTCGAAGATTATAATAGATAGACTCTTAGAAGTCAGCTTACTGAAGATTATGAACAACATATAAGTACTTTCTAAATAAAATACAATTTGTTTTTCCATGACTCATGTAGGCCGTATTTTACTATAGACCATTTTAAATTGAAGATGAAATTAATTCATGATAAAAGCTAATAAGGCCCGGTAATATTTTCTGTTATTCTTGAACTTCTGTTCAAGTCAGTGTTCAACTGTCAGTGCAAGTAACAAGGCCCGGTTCCGAACCAACATGGTATGGTTTTTAGGGTTCCGTACCCAAAGGGTAAAACGGGACCCTATTACTAAGACTTCGCTGTCCGTCCGTCCGTCCGTCCGTCTGTCTGTCACCAGGCTGTATCTCACGAACCGTGATAGCTAGTGACAGTTGAAATTTTCACAGATGATATATTTCTGTTGCCGCTATAACAACAAATACTAAAAACAGAATAAAATAAAGATTTAAATGGGGCTCCCATACAACAAATGTGATTTTAGACCAAAGTTATGCAACGTCGGGAGTGGTCAGTACTTGGATGGGTGACCGTTTTTTTTTTTTGCTTTTTTTTTGTTTTTTTTTTTGCATTATGGTACGGAACCCTTCGTGCGCGAGTCCGACTCGCATTTGCCCGGTTTTTTTTATAAAACGTGTATTTTTCAAAAGCGCTGGAATATTTATATAACTATTTTGGTATATGAAGAAACATGAACAAATGAGAAATCTATATTGAATTGATTTGTTAATAATATCCTGATTATTAATAGAACTATTTCAGTTAAAATAAAGGTGGGCCTTATATGCTTCACCTGACCTTATTCGTCCACATTTAGATCCTATAGCTATATTTGGTCACTTTGGCCGTCACTATCTATTTGATGCCGATTGTACTAACAATTAAAAGTACAGCTCATATGTACTTTTACCTGTACTGAAACTTAAGCATTTGAGCGTAATTAAAGATGTTCACTGATTATTAACATTACGTGTTAAAGAACCGTGTCCCGATGGTGCGTCCATTAATGAATCGCATACTAACGGATAGAGGTTTACGAGTACATTCACGGAAAAATAATTACAGGCAACCCAATACTAGTGGCTTAGTTGCCGTTTATAAATCGTTTGTGTCGAGCAAAATCAGCGGAAAAGGCAGTCACCGTTTAGTCGCTAGCGTTCACATCTCTTGATAAAAAAAAATATAATAAATGTCATTATTATCCCAAAGAGTGTGTTTACAACGAATCACCCTTGAAAATCTGAAATCTTTTACAATATAATAAATACACTTATGCAAAGTTGTACCTAAAATGAGATGAACGAGTGTCAGCGTTTAGTAAAATTTATATAAAAAAATCGATGCTCAAGCTATAAAACCGAGTGATTTTGAAAGCCAGATAACTAGACTACAACGAATCAGGCTTTTCCTATTTTTCCTCTTAAACGCAACAGAGAAATTTAAGGTTAAAGTTAGGTGAGGAATATAAGGCCCGACGGGTAACAAGGCCCAGCATTCAATAATAGTAGTTAAAATAACAATTAAATAGCTGTAAGCAGTACTGTAAAATACTGATAAGTGTTTGAGGCCTCCTCACTGAGGAGATTTTGTAATTTCATGACCGAACTGGACCAAACGTTGGAATGTTATGATAAGTCTTGTCATTCATGATAGTGTCGGGCCCGTATAAAGTAGTATGAACGACAGCCTTACTGCCATCCCAACTCTGTAGGTTTATAACATTAAAAATGTTTATCAGATCGTTTTCGTGGGAGACTGTACATTTTCAAAAGTTACAACGATAACAAAAGGCAGTGGTATTAAAAGATGCAGGAGTTTGCGGAGCATCGTAAGGTAGGTAAGGTATTAAATTAACACAATTATCGTTACGAAACACAAACTAAGCTTTTGCGATGTAGTACAATTTAAATCAATTCTAAAAGTGAAGTTTGTATAGGTATGTATATTCTTCTGAGAATAAATTGTCTTATACCTGGAATCGATTGTTTTAGTAAGTTAGGTAACAAACACTCTATATTACAATCTTGTACCTATTACAAATGCAAAGTATAGATCGTGTCCTTCACGAAAACGCGTGCCTTGACTTGTATTGCCATGTTATTAAAGGTTAGATTTACCAAATCAGCGCGTCATCGTGGATCACATGAAACTATAAAACAAAATGCCAACAATCAAATGAATCTAGGCCTTAATTTACTATACAGGGTGGAAAGATAAGTCGGGCCCTGGAGGGAAATTACCTTAATTATACCTTATTTTTAAAAAGAAACAAAACTGCATTCAAAGATTTTCTAAAACTCGCTTGCTTCGCCCGGGACTCGAACCGACTAAAAATTCCAAAAAATAAAAACTCGCAAGTTTATTCTACTAGTCGATACAGTTAATGTTAATGATAACATTTCTCCAAGAAACATTAGGTCTTACACTCGTCTGTCGTACAAAATATCCATAAAATCTAATATTTAGTACTTAAGATTTCGTTTGACAAGCCAAATTGAATAAAAAAAACAAAATACTTTTAATGCAGTTTTGTTTCTTTTTAAAAATAAAGGAATGTCTCCTTTAAGTAAAATGAGCCAGCTTAAGGATTTAAGGCTCCCTCCAGGGCCCGACATCTTTCCACCCTGTATACCATTTTAAATTTAAGGCGTAATTAATTCGAGATAAAGGATAATAAGGCCTAAAGGGAAATTTTGTAGGCCTTATTACCCACGAACAATGTATGTGAACTGAATAGGATAAAAAGGAACTAGATTATAACATATTGTTCTCATGTTTAGCACAGTGTAATAAATAAATATTTTTTTATAACAAAAACGATCGTTATATGATAAGTACCTACACGCTGAAATGTATGTACATTTTACCTGTGTGAAAATTGTATAATTGAGATAAATAAACTAAATTATACTTACTATATTCCCTGTTATTCTTGAACTTGTACGTGGGCTAAAAAGGCCCTCTGTCTGTGCGGGTGACAAGGCCCGGCCCCGGGCCTTATTGAACGTGAGACGAAATAGTAAATTTAATTATTTTTATATAGGTAATTATGAGTTCTTTGATTTCCCGATAAGCATCACTTACTGACTTACAAAAGTATAAATGTAGTACATATGTAGTACCTGAATTTTATTAGAGGTTTTTAAAGCCTTATTATCAATTAAGTTATAAGTGAAATATAATAAGCGTCTTTAGTTGTAAAAAAATATTACAAGCCCTATAACTAATGAGGGGATCATTTTAGATATAGTCCACTTTTTTCGAGTAGGTAAATTCGGACTATGTTTACAAACCGCATACCATCGCCCATGACCACACTGTTAACTGACAGTTCGTAAACCTTATTACAAAAGGCATAAGGTCCACCGATGGACAGTTAAGAGCATCGCCGTTTGTACCTATCTTAATACAAATAAAAGTCAACAACGAAAATAATTAATTACCTAATACGTCACATACCTATGACATGACATGAACAAACAAGGAAAGCTATATATAAAAAGTGATTTTTCTCTGTCTTCTCACAAAGGAAAGCTTTGACAGTTTAAATTCCTCAAAAAGGTCCGTAGTTAACACTAAACTCGAAACAGCACCTTTAAAAAAACATTAGGGGTCACTGACCTGTCCCAGTAAATTGAGGTAGTGTGCGTGAGCTGCGTTTGTGTGTGAAATGGGGTAATTTGACAGAATCTGAAAATTTACCCTCCTCGACGCCCTCATAAGTGACATAGTGGGCGCACGTATATGAACGCGCGTCGACAACGTTCGACATTCCATGGAAAGGGCTTATTATGGAAGCGTTAGATACAACGACAAATATGTTCAAGATGATTTCAATACCATATAATAACAGTCGTACAGTCAGCCAAGAAATTGGTCTACCACTTTTCGACGATTGATAGAGTCGAAAAGTGGTAGACCAATTTCTTGGCTGACCGTACCTAAGACGAGCCTAAGTCGTATCACAAAGTGCCACGGAAAGACGATAGTGTTATCTGAGTACCTATATAATAACATAATATGTATTTGTATAAATTTTTTTTAGGTGATTTATTATAATATAATAAATGTAATACAGGTATCTTTTTTTTCTTTAATAAAGGTATAGGTGAAAATCAATTATATTAGTATCAAAATCATTATAGAAAAAGCAATTCTTTTTTAAAGCAAGCATATATTGAGAAGAGTTTTGATATGTAAAAGACAATTACGTTTAACCTCAAAATGCAATCTTTATTATTTTATTTCCTATATTTACAGTACCTACTAAGTTAAATCAGAAATCACATACTTTGTTTAATGAAATAGTAGGTAAGGAGAAATGTATAGTTACTGTAGTAACGTATTTATTTATTATATAAGGTCTAGTAAGAAATAAGGAACCAAAAGTAGTAGAAAGTCGTATCAAATCGCTCGACATTTTGGTACCTAGTTTTCAATAGTCCCCTCCAAGCGTGAAGCGCATACCGGGCTTCGCAGCCGAGAGCATCTATCTGGCAATATTTAGCAACTATTCAAAAACGACACTAAGGCAAATATTATGTTTAGGTACTAGTAGTTTTTATTAGATTTTTTAGGTTTTACTAGCTTTACATTGACACATAAATAGGTACATATATTCCGACCTTTAACAAAAAAATGCTTGAGTAATAAATAATTATAAAATTTTATTTTTTGTAGTCATAATAAAGATTAATAGCTATAACAATATTGTATTTTTTTTTTATTTGTCGTACGTTTACAATCCTAGATGTCATTTTGAACGTACATTCTATGTACATTCTTTTGAAATCTAAATGATGTCATGGCCGTGTCGCGTACAGTCGAAGTCAAAAATATGTTTACACTTTTGCACGCCACTCCTTTGTAATCAGGCAAAAGGTGTAAATATATCTTTGACCTCGACTGTACTGTACATATATTGGTGCGATCGTACACTCAATCGAATAATAACCAAAATAATGTAATTTCTTTTGTCAAACTTGTACGATATCAAAAAGTCTTGTTTCCCCTCTTATTAGTTTGAAGATCAGATGGCAGTCGCTTTCGTAAATACTAGTGCCTATGCTAATTCTAGGGATTTTGTTGCCAAGCGGACCCCAGACTCCCGTCGTGTCAAAAAGCCGTGAGATGGCTAGGAAGATAAATTTGAGTTTAAAATTGTAATGTGCATTGGGATAAATGCGAAGGCGGGGTAATTCCGAAACTGGCAAATATCTTCTAAACTAGAAACAGTTCATACTTTAGCAACACTTACGCCGCTGCAACGCTTACATGGCATCTTGCGTACTGTAAATTGTCTACCTCTAAATTGTCAACCGATGTGTTATTTCCTGAGTACCTACATCAAATTTTCCCGTTCAAGCCTTAATTACTAATTCTTAGGCTGCAAATTGCTCGATTAAATTGTAACTGTTGATCATAGAGGTTCGAATATTAGAGGCAACTTCAAATTCGTTCACTCCGCCGAGCACAATGTTATGTAGAAACGCTTTAGTTAGTGATGTGACATTTGAAGCAATATTCTGAAGGAATATTTTCGTTATTGTGAATATTTCTGAGAGTAAATACAAATAAATATATATATATATTGTTTAGTAAAAGCCGTGGCAAAATGCCGGGACAACGCTAGTCTTCCGAGCATTGTTTCGGTTTCGTGAGTAGGACCTACTATATTGTTTGTTCATACAAATAAATACAATTAAATACAATAGATAGGGACCTAAATAGCTCGTTGTTTGTAACTCTATAAATGGGTCAAACAGATCACTGTGTTACGTTCTTTCCTGTGGACATACACAAAGTTAAGGGCTATAAAGATTCATTTTCTTATTTAACCCTTATCCACGTAAAAAGGTCCTCCTTTTATTTACAGAACTATGATAAAATCATTACTTACATGCCCACAAGCTGTTAACTATTGCCCACAGGAGAGAAAACTAGCGTGTTCGCGCGAACTGTACATTTTTCTCTCCTGTGGGCAATAGTTAACAGCTTGTGGGCATGTAAGTAATGATTTTATCATACTTCTGTAAATAAAATGAGGACCTTTTTACGTGGGTTAGGGTTAAATAAGAAAATTAACCTTTATAGCTCTTAACTTTGTGTATGTCCACAGGAAAGAATGTAACACAGTGATCTGTTTGACCCAAATATACAACATTTTTTGGTTTTTAAAGTCAAATTACAGTTTATTAGATACAATTAAAAGAAACAAGATTTTTCTTTAACTATAATCTTTCTCAAATTATAAAATTAAGTTCTATATTATTTGTCTTTCTTTATATTTTATATTATACAAGTACATTTATAGAACTTTATTTAGTCTTGTTACTAAATAATAATATTTCTTTGTACTCACAATGCGATGCGCATAATATAAGAAATAAAAATGTTTCATAATAAGAAAATGAATCCCCTACAATCTACATTATGTTTCCATTACAAATTCTCGGGACTATGGGGTCCCGGGCATTTGGAAGGCGTGCGTGGGGCCGAAGCCAACTCGTAGAGGCCCCTTGTAATAAGACAATTTACTCTAAATGTAATGTGTAATTTTTCCATTGTAGTGTAGTCAGATCATACACAGCTGCTATCAGCTGATACAGCTGATACTTGATGCCTATCTCCCATATATGTATTTTACTATTTTATAGAACATTAAGTTAACGATGCCATAAACCTTGACTTACTGTAATTTATTATACAATGTTTAATGACCATTGCCATAACTTCCACTCGATTAAACCTGTTAAAACTTTAGTATATAAGGCCAGCGCTTTCTACCAATATATTCAGTATTTACTCGACTCTTGTGTTATCATTATAACCCCTGAACGCCGAACACTTCATGGCGACCCTGCCAGGCGGGCTGCTCGAGGATTAGCCCGAACACTTCATGGCGACCCTGCCAGTCGGGCTGCTCGAGGCAGCCCCGGCTTAGACGCCGCCCAGCCGCCCAGCCAGCCAGTAAGCCAGCCAGCCAGCCAGCCAACCAGCCAACCAGACCCGCCGCCTCTACCAACACCGCCTGTGCCCAACAGCAAACACCAGATGACTACAGGCCAGGACGAGTGCGGCATGTGCGCGCCGCCCGCCACCGGCGCCAGTGTGCTCCCCAAACCCCACCCGCACTCGCGCTACAACAACAAGGCCGCCCGGCTCCGCACCTTCAAAGACTGGCCCAAGAGCATGAAGCAGAAACCCGAGGAGCTCGCCGAGGCCGGCTTCTACTACACCGGCCAGAGCGACAAGACCAAGTGCTTCTACTGCGACGGAGGACTCAAGGACTGGGAGGAGGACGACGTCCCATGGGAGCAGCACGCGCGTTGGTTCGACCGGTGCGCGTACGTTCAGCTCGTCAAGGGAGAAGATTACGTCCAGAAGGTCATATCGAAGGCGTGCGTCATCCCCAAAGTGGTACCCGATGTGAAAACTAACAAGTAAGCAAGCACACCAACTACTTAAGATTTTTTTTTCTCGCCTTATTAAACATACAGTTAAAATTATCATTAAATATAATCTATAATCATAATAATGTATAATCTATTCTAACACGCAGATCCATCTGCGAGCGATATTTCAATTTCTACTATCTATTTATCTATTAATAAAATTATAATTAGTTTGCGATTACTACTTGATGACGAAAAACAAGACATGAATATATGTTAAAAAAATATATATATTCACCAGTTGACGATAAATAATAATTATTAAAATAAAACAAGTAATAAAACATACATCTAGATAAAATTAAATATCAACAACTTATTAAAATAAAACAAGTAATAAAACATACATATAGATAAAATTAAATACCAAAAACTTGCAAAGATAAAACAATTAATAACACAAAAACATTTTCTAATAACCATCAATAAATTTAACCGAGGCATCATTCGTTAAATTTTAAAACACATAAACAAAATTAAAACAAACAAAACACATATAAGGCGTCGCATGGTTAACTCAAACAGCTTTATACAATCAGCAATTTTTAATAACTGAGACGGGGGTGCATTCCATTATTTCCATCTTTACAATTAACTTAACATATATATCTTCATATAGGTATCTAAAACACCACAATAAAAAAAAAACACCTCAACAATAATATTATTTAGCATCGATTAAAACATAACAAACCCATTTCCCAACGTAAAGACAAAACCACTATCACACTAACCCAACATTAACTTGGACTAACTGACAAACACTAGAATCTATTATTCCACACATAAAACGGCATCACTTATTATCTTTACAAATTATTATCCAATTTAACGTTCAAAAACTTAGCTTTCACACCATTTGGTTTTCAATACGTAACATATTTAATATATTTTTGCAAAGGCCCTCTTAACCAGTTACAAATTAATTTCATGTTTTCCAAAAGAAAAGCAAAAAAAAAACCCCAATCAAATCATTTCGCTATTACAATCAATCAATCAAACTTTTATTGGTAAATTAAAAGTATTTTACATGTCAACACTTTATTACAATTACAAAACACATTATTATTTTATACATGAAAACATTACTTACACAGAATATTATTATTATTTTAGATCAAATAATTTCAACTTACATATACGACTTTAATACCTTTAATGCGAATTATAAACTCTATATTTTTTTTTATTATTATCTGTTCAATTTGTAAATTTGATTTCAATTTTTTTTAAATAACGGTATAACTTATTTCTATGACATGTAGTCAATCAGAATAAATATTTTGTTTTTAAATCTAAAGTAAATAAATAACAATCTTACATTAACATACGTTAACTTACATTTATATATCAATAATATTCAGTCCACGGATCTATTACTCAACTAATTAGAAATTGCATAAAAATAAGAAAATGCCATCAGCCAGTCCCCACTCTCATAATAACCAAATATAAGGGAAAATACAAAAATTTAATTAAGAAAATCAATATTCACATCCAACAAATTACCAATAACAACAAAACATACGAAGTAACACAAACATATCAACACTAGCTACTAATCAACTTAAACATATGATATGATAAATGGGATGCACCAGACTCGTGAAGGCCGCGTCACGCGTACTCGTCACACGCCACCCAATACGGATGAACATGCAACATATGCTATGTCATCTCAAATTTCGAGTACCTACCTACATAGAAAGAAGAAAAATAAATACCCATAAACAATTCATACACTTAACGCATTATTAGAGTTTTTAACTAAAAAATAATCGCAACACATAATATGAAAATCAAGGCATAATATATAGACCAGCGGTGGAACAAAAATGGGTTTTGATAACATTAAAGTTTTTTCTTTTTTGATATGTTATTGTAAGCATGTTAAATAACATTCATGTAAAAAGTTAGAAAATTTTAGGTGGAGCGTTCGGCCATATTTAAATTTTCAATTTTTGCTAAATAACTATGTAAATATAAAATTAAAGTTACAAAAAACTTTAACATATTCAATAACACTTTAATTTATTCACACTATTCGGTTTTTAGAAATCTGGAACAGCTGCTTTCTGGTGAACGTAAAAACAGGAATTATTATGAAAATACAGAATTAGAGTAGCTGATATTGCAAAATTACGATATTATCTATCAACTTAGTATACATGTAAAAAGTTAGAAATGTAGACAATGTGCTTGTCTAGATATTGATTTCTCGTTAAGCAGTATAGCCAATATTGAATTAAAGTTTGTAGAGTTAATATTACACGGTCATAATAAAGATCTTACTTCTCACACAAAAGATTAGAAATATAAAATCACGGCGACACTAAATACTGATACGTAAGTATGCATTCCGAGCTTATATTAAGTTACATTTCAATCGCGCGGCGTTTGCGCGCGCCGCGCTGTGCGCCGTGGCAGGAGGCAGCGATCGACGGTCGCGGGCTAGCGGTTAGCGCGGTGCCCTTAAAAATACGCAAAGCGTTTATAAAATTATTATCAATGGTAAATAGTTATTTTACACAGTACACTAATGGAAACTTACCTTCCCTTATTTATTTCTATATGTACTAGGGATTGCCCGCGGTTTCGTTTACGTAGAATTCGTTATCGTGTTAAGTATAGAAATAATAGATACATTTGAAAATTATTTTAGGTGCATTGTCATACAGATAACTACCCTTGTTAAAGTATTCTTCAAATTCAATACACAGGTGTCATTTCAATATAATTTTGCGTAATTTGGCGCTTTTAGGTTATAAATGACTAGCGACATATATTTTTTAAGAGCGATCATCTCCGATAATATTTACTTTATCATAAAATCAATTTCAAACTGACGTTATTCAATATTTATCATTTTAAAGTCAATATTACCAACCAACTGATCCAATTTACCTACGGTAACAACTCAAAATTTGCATCAAATTAAATGCCACTTTTCTTATCCGTTACGAACAATCAAGAGGGCCTTTACGAGCTGATGTGGTGAAAATTTTATTTAACCTTCGTCCCTTGAAACCTTCACTACGCTCAAGGTTCAACTTTACGAACCACTAACTACGCTCGTGGTTCAATTTTAGAATGTTTGAATTTGTGAATGTGCTTCCTGCCTCGCACAGCCAAACTGTGGAATGAACTGTCCGATACGACCTTCAAACCTTCAAAGACCCCCATCTTAAAGGTCGGCAACGCGCTTGCAACCCTTCTGGTGTTGCGGGTGTCCATGGGCGGCGGTAATCGCTAACCACCAGATGATCCGTCTGCTCGTTTGCCTCCTATTTAATAAAAAAAAATGTTTCGCTTGTTTGGGTATCAATATTAGCACGAGCGGTTAATCAACAACTTTTCCCCTTGTAAAACAAATAAATAAGGTAGGTGAGATGCAGGCATATGAGGCCCGGCGGGTAACAAGGCCCAGCATTCAAAAATAGCAGTTGCTCCCTATTATTCCCAATTATTCTGAATTTGTACTTGTTGCTAAGAAGGCCCACTGTCAGTGCAGGTAAAAAGGTCTAGTCCCGGGCCTTATTGAACGTATGAGATGAAATATTAGATTAAAATATTTTAAGATAATTTTCAATATTTTTAATCTCTTATTAATAAGGTCGATTTGAAGAAACTTCTATGAAATTATGACTTATAAATAACACTTGCACTGCGTGGGCTGTCAAAATTGCTGCAGACTTTTCTTGGTCTAACTCTAATAATTTTTCACTTGCTTTATTGACCTAAAGACGTTTTAAAGAATCAAAAAGTCTAATAACATTGAGGCACTTATACTTTTTAAAGGCAGTAACTAATTACAAGTGACTTTTTTTTGTTAATACATAGGTAGGTATTTACGATCATCATCATATATTTAAGAGTATGACTCTTGTCGGTGGAGCAATTTCCATGTTTGGCGGTCCTCCGCCTTCTCTTTGACAGCCCGATACGGCCGATACGACACGACTTTGATCTTTTCCTTTATTTGATCCATGTACGCTCTCCTTGGTCTTCCCCTCTTCCTGTTTGCTTCAACTTTCCCTTCTATGATATTTTTGATAAATTCGTCGTGTCGTATCAGGTGCCCAAGCATCCTTCCTCTTCTATTGTCTATAGTTCTTAACAAACTCCTCCTCTCTCCTACTACATAGGCCACACTGAATGTTTTGCACTACTGGCCACTGGTAAACATTTAAATTATGAATTGTATATTTAAAAAAAATACAGGCTTTTGATTATGGAATGTGACAAATGTTGGCGACAAATCGATCGTCTTTTGTTTTTAATGGCTTGTCAAAGTAAGTCAGTGCGTTGAACGTGGCTTTAACGCGAAAATATTTTTAGAGCTATGATTTTGTTATGATTTTAAAAGTTCGCTTACTCCGCAAGAGTGTAGTGCTTGCCTTCAAAATGCTTTTGGGATTGAAGCACCACAGCTGAGCATCGTGAGGCGTTGGTATGGTGAATTTAGTAGAGACAGTATTATTCTAGATAATGATTTTCGTGAAGGTCGACCGTCCACGGCGATCATTCAAGGAAACGCGGCTACTGTGAGACGACTCATTGAAGAAAACCCACGAATCACCTATGACGAAATTTGAGGACAATTAGGGATAGGTATGAGACAAATACAAAAGATTTTACAAGAATATTTAAAAGTCGGGAAGCCTTGTTGTCTTTGGATTCCTCACGAATTAACTTCAGTCCAAAAACAGGTACTTTTTGACTGGTGCCGAGAAATGCTGCGTAAGTACAAGCAAGAAAGTTCAAATGCTGTATATAACATCGTTAGAGGAGATGAAATCTGGATTTACTGCTACGATCCGGAAAAAAGGCATTAGTCCAGTCAATGGGTCTTTCGAAGGTGACAGGAGGCCCATAGAAGTTCAACAAGCCAAAAGCGTTGCCAAACATTTTGATCGTCTGTTTTTTTTAAACGCGACTTTTTTGTACCGTACTTTTAAATAATAAAAGAACGTTAAATACTGAGTAGTACACTACCATTTGTGTGCCCGCAGTCATTGAAAAAGACCGCGAGAGACGACCGAGAAGCCGCATCCTCCTGCGTTATAATAATGCGTCCACCGATACCGCAATAAAGGCAAAAACATTTTTTAATTACGAAAACGTGGAAAATGTCTCTTATACGGATTATAATCCAGACATTGCACCCTGTGACTTCTAACTATTTCCCAAAATTAAGGATTTAATTTGGGGTTTGACATTTAAGACCCCGGATAAGGCAGTTACTACGTTTCATCACCACGTCGAAAACATGCAGTCAAGTGATTGGGCCTCATGCTTCCAAAAATGGTCTGAGCGAGTGAATATGTGCATAGAATGTAAAGGGAAACATTTTGAGAAGCAATAAATGTATTATTATGGTTATAAATGGTTTTATTCAAAAGTTACGCAAAACTTTCAGTGCGGCCCTCGTATGCGTAAAACCTCTTCGTTAGTTTTCTTTTCTTTTACGATAGAATTGCGAAAAATAGATATTTTGCAACGAGTGACGAATTTTAAAACACGGTCAAAGGGAGTGTTTTAACGTGCTTATTATAGCACCGGTCGTAATGTAGCACCAGATGTACTGTAAAAATTATGTTAAAAGATAATACTTACTGTTACGAATAAATATTTTTACTGTAAAAAAATATCCCACCAAACACATTTTCATGTAAATTTTGTTGCTAAGACGAAACCATAAGACTCGCACTGTCAAAAAGTTGTCAGATCTCTTGTCGAGCCAAGCTTCAAACTCTACAAGCCCTAACTTCACTAACTCTACACCTTAGTCAAAATATGTGGCTTGGCTGTTTCGCTACCGCCACATGGGCATAAGGTGAAAAATTTATTAAATTCATTATTTTTAGGGTTTCGTACCTCAAAAGGAAAAATACTGAACCCTTATAGGATCACTCGTGTGTCTGGCTGTCCGTCTGTCACAGCCTATTTGCTCCGCAACTACTGCACCAATAAGTTGAAATTTGGTATACACATGTAAGTCTCTAGCCCAAGGACATACATGTAAAGTAAATAATAGAAATTCAAATAAAGGGGTCACTTTTGAGATGAATGATAAATAGAAAAAAAAAAAACTATATCTTGTTATAATTAATATAAGAGAATTAGAATATGAATTAATATAAGAGAATTTTGTTAGAATTTTAATTAGTATAAGATAGATATGTATATTGTCATGTTATTTTCTCGAACTCCCCATCGGCATACAAACCTCCTCAAGGTTTTGCCCACGATGGGTCTTGTAATAATAATGTACTTTATTTAGCTTATTGTTCAATAAATTAAAAAAAATATATATATATATATATATATATATATATATATATATATATATATATATATCAAACGAAGGGGCTCATTGTAAGAATCTCAGATATATTTTTTCGTAATTTTAAAATAAATAGTTTAGAAGTTATTTAAGAAAATACGCAAAAAATGACCATTCCCCCCTCCCCCCTTATCTCCGAAACTACTGGGTCTAAAATTATGAAAAAAATACACATATTAGCTCTCTTCCTATAGATGACAGGAAAACCTATTAGAAATGTGCAGTCAAGCGTGAGTCGGACTTAAGTACCTAGTTTTCCGATACCTACGGGTTTTTTAAAGACTACTCACTTTTCTCTAAAAAAAATATATTGTTAAAAATTGTGTAATGTACAGAACCCTTGGAACGCGAGTGCGACTCGCATTTGGGCGGTTTTTGTATTATACTTACATACAATAGTTCTTGTAGAAACGAAACGGCCAAGCCACACACTTTTGGTGTAGAGCTAGTAAAGTTAGAGGGCTTGTAGAGTTAGAAGCTTGGCAAGAGATCTGATAACTTTTTGACAGTGCGAGCCTTATGGTTTCGTTTGGGCAACATTGTACATCAAAATGTTTTTGATGGGATTTCACTTCTTTTTGTAAGTTGTTTATGACAATCTTCCATCCCCTAATTTAAAGGGTTGGGGGTGATTTACTATTAAAAATCCTGAAATAAGTATCTGGGGGCATCTGTTACACAATGTACTTCTTACTGATTCCCCATATAACCCTTCACCCCGTAAGGGTAAACTTTGGGGTTGAAATCTGCCTTCACCCCGTAAGGGTAAACTTTGAGGTTGAAATCTATTCTATATCCTTCCCCATAACAATACCTATCTACATACCAAATTTCAACTAAATCGGTTCAGCGATTATTGATTTCCCATACAAAATTAAACCCCATCTTCATCCCCTTAGGGATAAATTTTTTTTGAATTTATTTGTTGTTTGTGTACTAAAACTATCTTACATACCAAATTTCAGCTTCTTAGAGGACTTCAGGAAGTACCCGGTATTGATGATCATCAAGTGAGTGAGTCAGTGACGAAATCGAAGTTTTTAGATATATTATGAATAAAATCTAAAGTATAAGAGCTATGCAATTGATATGCTTAATAAGTCCGAGAACTTTGTTTATCTGGTATAATCCAACCCCAAGTTATGAGGGTTCCAAAAAACGACGAAGCGCTTCGAGAAAAGGTAGATAGTGCCCTTGCGCTTTTCTCGTCTTGGCGGGGGCACTGCCGTGCCCCCAGATGTTAAAAGATGAGACTACTGTAACTAATAAAGATTTATGTTTAGTTACCTACTATTTTCGCGTAAACTAGACAATTTTTATATCTTTAGTTATTAAGACCCAAAATAATTATTTTCACTTATTATAAATAAATCCTCCTGTTATGAAGTATTAAATATTGTTATTTGTATATGTATAACTCTTAAGTTAAAAACAATAAAATCTGTTATTACCTACAGTCAAAATGATTATTTTTTGCGGGATTAAGTAATACACTGGTAGTGTTCAATAAGGCCCATAATAGGACTTTTATAAAAGGTATATTTTCCAAGAGTATCGTGATATTTTTATAACTATTTTGGTATAATGAAGAAACTTAAATAAATGAGAAACCTATTTGAGTGAGTTTTTCATACTTCATATCCTGTTTATTAAAAAAAACCATTTTAATTTAAGGTGGGCTGTATATAGGCATATACGGCCCACACGGAATATACAATAAGGTAAGTGAGGCCACTTACCTTATTGTATATTCAGGATGTATACCGTGTAATATTGATCAGTTGGTTTATAATATACATATTATGATATTGACGTTGAATAGGACAGGACATGACAATAGGAACCAGAAATAGGTATAGTTGGTCAAATCAATTTGTCAGTAAATAAAAACAAAAAACTATATTCATCCTTTTCTTTTGGGTGCTAGTACTAGTGTAAGTCAAAGATAGTATGATGATTCTCCCTGTCTATGTTTGAAATGAGACAGTCCTTTGACAAACTATGTATAGTAAAAAATAGTTGTGAATATCTTGTACATTTTTATTACAATATTAGTCAAGATAATGAAATATAGCTGGTCAAGCAAATCTTGTCACTAAAAAAAGGCGCGAAATTCAAATTTTCTATGGAACGATATCCCTTCGCACCTACATTTTTCAAATTTGCCGCCTCTTTCTACTGACAAGATCTGATTGACCAGCTGTAGGTATTTTTACTTAATAAGATATTTTAATTTCACGTAATGTCCGCATCTAATTTATATATGTGCACGGTAAACAAACAAATGAATGATAAGAAAAGACAGACAGTGTTACTGAGCGGGAGGTGGGGCGAGGGGCGAGGTATAGGTAGGCTATGATAGGCTCTCGAGCGCCGCGCCGGCGACTGACGGACCAGCGCGGCGTATGTATGAATTTCGCGCCTTTTTAACTAGATTTTACTATTACAATGCAAGCTACACACAGAAATTTCTTACTTTCCATAATATGGCTGCGTATATTTTTTTATAGTAATAGACTTATTTTTACAGACTCTAATTCAATATTAGATCTTATAGGACAAAAAACGTATATTAATTCTAAAGCATATATCTTATTCTTCTAGCTTTTTAGCTTGCCTATTAACTTATAAATTTAGATATGTTGTTGTGGATTTATTAAACTTTAATTCAATATCGACAAAATAATAAGCTAATTGTAGTTTGACAAAGAAGCACGTTAAAAAAATTTCTAATCATTTTACATTATAAAGCGTCATACATATTATAAACAATGGAACTTAAACATTGCACTTTAATTCAATATTAAAAAATCATTACTAAAAATATATAAATACCTAATTTATATCTAACGCTCGTTCTAACTTTTCATCATATATAGCATATATGCTTAAAAATATGTCCTATATCAGATAAGTATCACTTTTTCAACTTTAGAATTGTCAAAACTTTTAGTGCAAAAATCCGGTCCCACTATTGAGCTATATAGGTACTATACGAAAAGCTATATACTAAATATAATGAAAGACAAAAAAAAAGAGAAAGGACAAATATAAATATCACATTGAGGGAGCTAAATCACATAAGTGTTGCAACCATTAGCCTGATCAACTAAAATTTATTGTGACTCTTATATGCTTTAAGTTTTCAAAATGACGATTTCCTTTCAAAACTGGATAGCTCGTGGAAATAAATAATGTAAGCAAGGTACACCAGGATACAACCAGGCAATAACCCTCGAAACCAAAACAATTCGAGCGAGCTCTCAATTGCAGCGGTCCTTGGGCGCTATAATAAATAATAAATTTTGTATCCTTAATAAATATGTTGTATGTAAAAAAAGGTCGAACGACCAGAGCGCTATTAAAAGGCGCTGTGTACTTTTTAAAAGACAGGTGACAAGTATCACGAAGTCAGCTTACATTATTAGGTCACAATGCAGACATTACAAAATGGCTCATTGGTGATCAATTCTTTGCCATAACAAACAACTTACGAGCAAGAATTCTGATGAAAAAAAACCCATCCCATCCATATAAGGAACCACTATCTCCATGACACAGAAAATTAATCAATAATGCCTAACAAATAAATATCATATTAACAGTTTCAATAAAAGTAAACACATGTTAATGTAACAATGTATTTCATAACCATATAAGGAACATGTAATCTTAGAAATAAGCATGTAAGCAAATTGTATATCCAAATAGCATTAAGATTTTTATTATATTCATAATTTTAAGAACCAATATGTATACCATAGATATAAGTTCACTTAAGCCAAAAAATAATACTTGTTATATATTTTTTGTAAAAAAAAAAAAACGGGAAAGCTGTAGTGTAGTCAGATCATACACAGCTGCTATCAGCTGATACAGCTGATACTTGATGCCTATCTCCCATATATGTATTTTACTATTTTATAGAACATTAAGTTAACGATGCCATAAACCTTGACTTACTGTAATTTATTATACAATGTTTAATGACCATTGACATAACTTCCACTCGATTAAACCTGTTAAAACTTTAGTATATAAGGCCAGCGCTTTCTACCAATATATTCAGTATTTACTCGACTCTTGTGTTATCATTATAACCCCTGAACGCCGAACACTTCACCATTATTATTAAAATATTTCTGATGTTGGCGAAAAAACCGCCAGGCTGGAATGGGTCTGGGCCGGCCACGTGTATTGCATGTATCCGAATAGATGGGCTAAAATAGCCACCAAGTGGACGCCGGTAGAGAAGCGTGCACGCTTCTGAGAGAAAAATGATCACCAGGAATTAAAAAACAATTCTGTACTGGGGGAAAAAAAGAAGTTTTAGTAATAATTATGGACGTCTCACTATTTCTGTAAAGTTTATTTATTTCTACAAACAGCTCAGTAATCCCAAATATAATTTCAACAAACAGATTGCAAGAACTAATAGAAATTGCAAAAGTCAATTTGTTCCTATTAGTTGAGTCTCCTTGTCCCCGGATTAAGTTTATTTTTGTAATTCTAAGTGTGTTTTTGTTATCCTTTTCTCTCACTTTGGGCCAGACATAAATGGCGAGATGATTTTGGCCAGAATAAGCAAAAAATCGAGAGTTACGGAGAAGAACTAGAAGCAAGGAAGAGGCCTTTGCCCAGCAAAGTCTAAAAAAACAAGGCCAAAAAAAATAATACTCCTAGTAATAATGCCATCACAACACTAGCCGCGGTATCAAATTAGCGTAGTCTTGCAGTAATAATTAAAGGCAGCGTGAGGAAGCTGCGTCTGACTGGCTCAAATTAAACTTCACGTCATAGGGAAGGAATAAAGTTGTAACTACACCTTTGTCATGGTTATTAGTGACAAACTTCATAAAGTTCGTAAAGCCAGGAAATTAGAAGAAAGCAAAAGATAAGGTGCGCGTGAAACTTGTGAAGGAAGATATAGCCGTCGTGCTGTTTTTCCTTTTGATATCAATTACTCTGAAAATATACTTCATGTTAAAAAATTTGCTTCTCAGAGCTAGTGATGGATATAATTTTGTCTTCTCCTGTCATCTGTATCTAGTTTTCGCTGAATTTGACTTTTCTGACTCTTAATACTTATTCGAGATGTATAGGTAACTGTCAGATTTCGCATCCAAATCAAATCAACTCTTGATTTAATCGCATGTTGATTATATCAAGTTTTGATTCGATCATCTGTGGATAATACCATTTGGGACAACCAAAACTCAGATCTTAACTCGGGGTGGTTCGGTTTGGTTTGGTTGTCACCTAACTGTGGATTGCTGCTGCAAATTTTGAAAGCTATATTTGACAACTCATAATTTTTTCCACGTCAACGATCAACTTGATACGTCAGTTATCGTTAGTCGAATAGGGGTCCCTGTTTCTGCCAAGCCATACCCAGTATAACCCTTTAATAAACAGATGAAACTAGCGTTTGGCATCGCCGCGCCTTGGCAAAGAGCGCAAGAGACAACCCTGCACATTAGACGGGCAGGGAGGCTGCCAAACGTTCACAGTTAGGTGAATAGCGGTGAAGAGCGAGTCGAGATCTTATGCCGTAATTTTAAGGTGGATAATTTTTAAAGTTATTGGCATAAAAAATACCATTCCGCATCCTCTTTATCTATAAAAAAATATAAGAAAATAGTTCATTATGACAGGAAATTATACAGGGTGATTCATGAGACGTGAGCAGGACTAATCCTGCACACTCAGTAACTGATAATTGATCGATCACCGTCGTAATTAGGTGAAACAACCACACTTTTTCTTATTTTTTACTTTTTGGTGAGGGCAAATTTAAATCTCTACAATCATAGTCACCCTACAAACCTAATTAATAAACATAAAACCTCTTGAAACGTAATGACAGCATTTTTAATAAGAAGAAAATAAACTGTCAAATTTAGTGAGATACGACTTTTCAAAAGTAACCAGACCGTGATGACATTTAATTTGACACAGAATATCGGTAGTTTAGTATTCTAATTTTAGGGTGACCATGCATGTCGTAAATAAATTAATAACTTTTTTTTTCAACGCGACTAGAAAATTCACGTTAACCTCACTAATACTGATACGAAGCAGTTGCTTATAATTTACAAAATGCGCAGTGTTAATCCTGCTCGTGTCTCCTGAATCACCCTGTATACCGAAGGCCGTGAGTCGATGTTAAGGAAAGAAATGTGATTACAGAACGCTCGTGCTTAGCTTATGACCACGCCAGCACTTTAGCAGAAATATTCCGAAAAGAAAGAATATAAATTCATGCCAATCTGTATGTCTTTCGTGAGTCATAGCTTTGGCTTCCTGTATATGGATTTGTATTTATTTATTTGCATAATCATGTACATTACATTACACAGATGGTATTTGCAAAATAAGAGGCACTGATACCCCGGTAGGGCATAGCAAAATATCTTACACACTAACATTACGTGGATATTCTTCTCCAAGCGAAATTTTACCATATTGCAAAACCTATTTCGACTTAAACTTAACATTAATGTAGCTCTTAATAACCGCACACCTCTTAGTATTAGGTATACATTCTATGCATTATTTACAAACCCGTCCCAACTTAATAACTAAAACTAAACCCTCAACCGTAACAGAATGAGCCTATGTTAAACGGTCAAATTAGATTTATACAAATTAAGCTGTCGGATCTCGAATGTTATCAAAGTGACGCTTTGAATCGGGATTTGCTGCGGACTTGCTAAACTGTTCCGCTCGGCCGACTTTATGATCTTGTTATTTGTACATCGCAAGCTTTGGTGATCCGGCCCGTACTGTGTGTCACCACTATTTAACAGTGTGAAAAACCGCATTTTACATTTGTATCGTATTTTTGTGTGTAGATGCCTTTTCTCAATTCACCAACGGAGTGGTAGCTGACGATCAGGGGGTTAATACATCTCGCTGTGTAACAGAGATGAAGATAAAAAACCGGGCAAGTGCGAGTCGGACTCGCGCACGAAGGGTTCCGTACCATAATTTAAAAAAAAAAAACAAAAAAAAGCAAAAAAAATCGGTCACCCATCCAAGTACTGACCACTCCCGACGTTGCTTAACTTTGGTCAAAAATCACGTTTGTTGTATGGGAGCCCCATTTAAATCTTTATTTTATTCTGTTTTTAGTATTTGTTGTTATAGCGGCAACAGAATTACGGTTCGTGAGATACAGCCTGGTGACAGACGGACGGACGGACGGACGGACGGACAGCGAAGTCTTAGTAATAGGGTCCCGTTTTACCCTTTGGGTACGGAACCCTAAAAAATAGTTTCGATATTCGCGGTTGTCCAACTGAATTTATCAGATACGTACTTATTTAACATAAAATATTATTTCTAAAATCAAATAAAACGGACAAAATAAAAACAAAGTTACTTGCAGGAGCGACAAATCTGCTAACAGAACTGTATTTGGTGACCTAGTTTATGATATTCCTTATACAAATATAAATACAAATACTTTATCAATAACGCCAAGTTACATGTTAGGCACAGCATATATCGAAATTAAATTGAATTGGAACATTATTTGATTTAAATATTACAGTAGGTAAAACATTAAAATACTGACTAGAAAAAATAGTAGGGAATTCTTAGAACTCGTTTACAGAATAAAATATATGACTAAGAAGCCACTTGCGTAATCTAGCTTTGTTATATATTCAAAATAGTGGGTGGTAGACAGGTGAAGTTGATCGCGCGCCATCTAAATGAGCCCTTAGGCGGACGATCACGCGGGACGACTAAATATTTAAGTAGGTACGCTAAATCTTAGTCTGACATTTAGTCTGAGGTTATGGAAAGGTTGGCTTTCATGTACCTACAATTAACTGTAACTAGTATATTTATTATCTTTCCGTGTTATATTATTATGTAATGGTCTCATCTGTTCAGCCGTTTTTGTATGAATAAAAGTAGGCAACCAAAACATAAATTTTCACTCTCAGAAACTCTTAGTAGCGGCCATTCATTCTCGAGAAGGATCTAAACTTACGAATTTAATTATAAAGGTCTCTACTATTTACCAAGAGGGCTCGACATTCCGATTTGTTTAATGTCCAGATGTTGATTGCCATTTCCAAAGATGATTTTAGTGATCAACCTAAGTGAACTCAGGTGGGTAATACAATTTTACCACATCCTGATGAAAATTTTTCATTTAATCCACAAGAGTACATATAAGACAAGTAAAAGGCTAACGCTAGCACGTGGTATGGAGGCGCGTGCGGCGCACGGTAGGTATCTAACCTAACCTAACCTATTCCAACTGTCACTCATGACATACTAATGCATGGCACTTGGTCTCCCGCGGTACAGGCCTAGCCTAGTGCGGGGACCCCTGGAAATTCGGTACTTTATTTTAACCATGCTATGCACCCACCCGATGTCACAACAATTTATGTACTGTACCTACTGCCTGTTTTGTGCGCAATAAACTTATTTTATTTTTTTTTTTTTTTTTTACCTAACCTACCCCTAGTGTAAATTGCATTCGATAGCGTGATATGAACATCACATACACGTTTGTGTTGTCATTTTGTATGGGATTTAGAGTTTCCAAAACGTCCCGATTGGCGCGCTGTTCAAAATCCCATACAAAAATAGACACGCCAAAGCGAACGTTAGTCACGCTATCGAATGAAATTTGCACTAGGAGTTCTCGAGTCGGGCTCCCGCCGGTTCACGCCGCGGTGTAGAACGGCTAGTGAAGCACCATGAAGAACCCCCTGTGAAACACATTACATGATGTGAAATTTGATGCTTGAATTGTTACCTTTTGTTGGTTGGCAAAATTTACTTTTAGGTGACGCGTCATGCGTCTTCATCGTTTCGTAGCCATGCCAGTACGGATATTATGACAGTCGATCTTGTCTACGTGATAGCGTGATAAAACTGTATCCGTCGTTTTCAATCGCGCTGTATTAAAAAGTGACGAATATTTTGTCATGTAGGTAGATAAAGCCATTCATAATAAGCCTGCAGCATTGGCTACATTTATCAAACGATACAAAATAGTAAAATGATATAAATGTACATGCATTACAACTTCGTAACTCAACAGCCCACAGGTGCAGCCACATTACATCTTTGTATTCGCAGAATGGAATCACGTAAAATATGATTTTGTCGAACGTGGAACAGAACGCTACGAATACAGTCCGTGTGTATTGCCTTTAGTTGCGTGAGCGAGGATATACTGGGATTTTAGGACCCCAGTATAACATGACTTCTAGAGTATTTGGTGATAAGATTGTCAGGAAAACTACTTAAAGTAACATTCCATTTCCAACTGCAGCTGCAATACTGTTCATTTTACTATGGAAACGCGTCGCTGTCATTGTCAATTTCCATAGTAAAATGAACAGTATTGCAGCTGCAGTTGGAAATGGAATGTCACTCTTATTTGTATTCGTATTTTCAAAGGTGATCATCATCATTGTTCTTAAGAGCCTAGTCGGTGGAGTAATCGCCATTCCGTTCTTTTCTCTGCCACTGGTTTGAGCTCCTGATACGTCACTGCATTAATTTTCTAAGGTAAATAGTATATTTTTACAAGTTTTTATTTATTTATTTATTTATTTATTTAAACCTTTGGGAAACAAACAGGCAAAAACAACACATATAGTAAATCAGATAACACATTCACAAGCCACACAGTTTCCACTAATGAATAATAACAGTTATGTTGCTCAGAATCTAACATTAAAACAATTCAAACTTAAACCTACTTTAACATTAAGTAATAGAATTTATTTACAACATGCATAACTCGAATACCTAACTTGAATTGATGTAATAACACACATAAAAACAACATGCGAACATTGGAAAGTATGATGTAACATAATACTAATACTAATGGATATTATTTTTACCATTAACTGTACTTTTTATTGCAGAAACAAACTGTTGTAATGATAAATGAAATATATCAATATCAGAAAATTTTTCATTATAAGTTCTACACGCTCTAGCTAAAAAGCTATTTCTTGCATATGTAGTGCGCCCAAAGTCAATTGCAAAAAGGTTTGTGGAGCGAGTTCGCCGATTAGGACAGCGAATTGAAATTTTAGATAAAAGATTAGGTGAATCAATAAGGCCATGTAAGATTTTGAACAAAAAAATTTGATCTCTAATTTCTCTACGTGTTTGAAGAGACTCTAAATTGTCAGTGCTAAAAGATTTAAATTTATATTTCATTGTTCTAATAAATTTGTTCTGAATTTTTTCAATTGTGTGGATGTGAACATTGAAATGAGGATTCCAAACTGTAGTCGCGTATTCTAAGTTTGACCTAACAAATGCGTTAAATAGAAGTTGCAGAGTCTTAGGGTTTGTAAAATCCTTGCTTTGGCGGAAAATGAATCCCATCATTCTGTATGCTTTCGCTGAAATTTTGTCAATATGTGAAATAAATTGTAGTTCACTATCGAAATTTAAACCCAGATCCTTCACTTCAGATACAACTCTTAACGTTTTGTTGTTTAAAGAATAATTATACTGTATTTTATTGCGTTTTCTTGTAAATGATATAGCACAGCACTTTTCTACATTCAGGTACAGCTCATTCATAGAACAGTATAACGTCAGTCTATCAAGATCAGCTTGAAGTTTCATGCAATCATCGCTATTTTTTATAATACTATAAATTTTAGTATCGTCGGCATATAATAATAAATCAGAAAATTTGAAACAATCAACAACGTCATTAATGTAAATATTGAATAATAATGGACCCAAATGGGATCCCTGAGGTACGCCTGAAGATACGGGAACAAAGCTAGAAGTGTACCCCTTTATAGCAACTGCTTGCGTTCTGTCACGCAGGTAGGAGGTAAGCCATCTCAAAAGATTACCGTGAATTCCAAAAGTTTGTAATTTTTGAATAAGCAAAGAATGAGAAATTTTATCGAATGCTTTGGAGTAGTCGGTATAAATAACATCTACCTGATAGCCCTTATCCATTGCATTCGTCGCAAAATCAATCAACTGACATAAATTGGACTCAGTGGAACGTCTATTGATAAACCCATGTTGCTGATTTACCAATTTCGGTCGAACTGCGTAAAAAAGTGAATCGTAGATAATTTTTTCGAACAGTTTAGGGATAACCGACAACTTAGAGATACCCCGATAGTTTTTTATGTCATGTTTATTGCCACTTTTATGGATTGGAACTACGATGGATCTCTTCCAACAACATGGCAATGTCCCGGTCCTTAAAGAAAGATTGAATAGTAGGCATATGGGAAAAGCTAACCTTGCCCGACAGTTCTTTAAAAATATTGGATGTATTCCATCTGGTCCACAGCCTTTAGAAGTCACCAATCCCTTAAGGTAGCTTTCAACAAGAGAGGTAGTGATATTAACATTATTTATTAGGCAATTAGGAAACACAGTGTTATTTAATGCAATTGAAGTAGATTGGCAAGGTGCTTGAGAGTTAACATTATTGACGAAAACTGACTGAAAATAGGTATTAAATAAATCAGCGACTTCTTTGCCGCTATTACCAACACTATTGTCCAAGAAAAGTGTGTTGGGTATCCCGTTAACGCTCATCTTAGACTTCAAAAATGACCAAAAAGATTTTGAGTTATAACGAATGTTGTTTTCAGATCGTGAGATGAATAATTTGTAGCATGAATTTTCCATGGATTTAATCTTTGCCCTTAATTTTGAAAATGCTATGTAATCCGCGAGTCGTCCATAAATTTTCCATTTTTTATGAGTCTTTATTTTATTCTTAATCAATTTTATTAATGGTCGGGAGTACCATACGGGAAATTTATCTTGGCTAGAATTTATTATTTTAGTAGGGATCAGATCATCTATAATTCGGTTTAGAATATCATAGAAAGTATCCACAGCTATTTCTATGCTGTCTTCTGGAAGACAACGTTCCCAGTCCACTTTATCCAATTCTGCGTTTACAATGTCGTAGTCAGCTGCATAGAAACGCCGTACTATACGACGCGCTGGTTTTAAGTAATTATCACTCGACCCTATACAAGTCTTTACACAAAAGACCGGGTGATGATAGTCTATAGGAACCAAGGCTTCAACGTTTGATAAACTACAGTCAACATTTGATAAAACTAAATCTAATTGTCTACCATTCTGATTGGGAATATCGTTGAATTGATACCAGTCGGTAAAACACATAAACGCAGACAACTGAGTCGTTAAAATATCGTAATTTGGGATTTCCAACTTGAACTTTTTTTGGCTAGGTACATTAGGTATCCAGGAGGCTCCCGGGATGTTAAAATCACCTAACACTACGAAATAATCGTTAGGAAAATCAGTGTAAATGTTAGATAAAAATTCAAAAAATGATGATTGGGACTCTATCTGGAACTTACTTTGTGGAAAATAACAAGTTAACAATCTTATTTTCTTACCAGTAGGTCCTTGAGAGATAGGTACATCAATCCAGGTGACGTCAGCGTCAAGTAAATCGACGAATGGGTGAAGATCGCGTACTTCAGCTCTGAACTTACGATGCACGGCTATAAGCGTACCTCCTCCCCGCGTCATACCTACTCGCTCATAATCACGGTCAGTACGGTAAACCGAGTATCGGGAATCGAAAAGTTCAGAATCAAATATTCCAGGCAGGAGCCAGGTTTCCGTAATACAAACAAAGTCGTAATCAAATCTTAATACGTTACGGAGAAATTCAATTGTTTTTGACCTTAAGCCCCGTGCATTTTGATAATATATACTAATATTACCGTCCATTATTTAAAGATAAAATTAATATTTAATTCAATATTTTTGTATTTGGATCTCAGAACAAAAAGCATTTCAATAGCAAGCCAAGCTCCAGCAATAATAAGCAATAATATGCAAGAAATAATGTTCTTAGATAAATCGAAAATAAATATTCCATGAACTAATTTATAGCAAGAAATACAACCAAGATATAATTTGTTTCTGCAAATATTAATATCACTTACACACAATTTAAGTAATAAAATATAGAGGTAAAGGTTTTCGATACACAAATGCAAAGCTAAAGTTGTAACGCCTATGAAATTTTGTTTAAAGCCTCTTCCGACCCAATATACAAAACCGGGGACTTTTCATCGCGACGAACCATGACTGTGCAATTGCGAACCCAGCAAAATTGATATTTTTTCTGTTTGGCTCGTTGTTTCGCCTCTTTGAGTAGATATTTATTGTAAGTCGAGAGATGGTCATTCACGTAAATTCGATTAAGGCTGGTACTGTATCCTAAGTCGGAAGCTTTTAAATTTCGTAATTTACGAAGTGACGCCATGAAGTCGTCTTTTTTATAGCGCGCTTGCATCTTAACAATAATGGGTTTCGGTATGGCGCCGTCCGAGTCGTTCCTCACAGCAACACGCGTAACAAAGTCTACGTCGGTATTCGTATTCAGCGAGTATCCACTAAGGTCCGCTAACGATTTCAGAATGGTGAACAAGTTTTCTCCCTTTGTTTCCGGCACGCCATTGATTTGTATGTTAGATCGCCTAACCCACTGTTCATTTCTTCGGGAGTCGTTTATAACATCGCCGATTGCCTTTTTTACGTCGTCTAATTCTGCTTTGCACTCTTCCAGTGCGGTGACCCGAGACTCAATCGTGCTCATTCTGCCGGCTAAGTCAGTCAATTTGGAGTCGATACTGCTCCTCATCTCGGCAATATCATTCTTAACTTGGGACAAATCCGATTGTATTGCTTGGATTTATTCTTTAATAATCAATATTAACCTTCGGATTATAAATATTTATTTTTTCCAATATTGAATTTTTTAATACAGTGTACTAAATAGTCTCCTCCACTTGACCACGGCCAAGGTAGTATATATAATAGTATTATAATTGTAGGTAATCGTTAAAATTCTTAAACTATTTAGAGCCACTTGCACCATTCGTCTAACCCTGGGTTTACCGGTTAAACATTGAGTTACCATGGTTACCAATACAATTTGACACTGGGTTAACAATATAATGGCTTAACCCCGGGTTAGTGGGGTGGTGCAAGTGGCCCTTAGTCTACATTTTAGCTGGATTTTGGCATACTTATATTAGGTACTTACGTACCTAATACTCGTGAATGAAATATTATGAAGAACTCGATGCTCTTCGGATTGTTAAGACAGGAATTGTCTATTCTTGTAAATCCCGTGTACCTGTAGAAATACAAATTAAATTCGAGTTTTGAACTCTTCTAGAATCAAATTCAAAATCGCCAAAATTGCCCTGGGCCTTACGAGGCTATAGATATAGAAACTAATAGGGATATGAGGGTTACCTACGCCATTTCGAAAGATGTTTTGCCGATAGTTGTTTCGTCGAAGACCTTTTATCGAATCTACTTTTAGACGAAAGCTTGATCAATCGAAGGTACCATTCATCGAAATATAATTTCACCGACAATGCGTTTTGTCGAAAGCTTAAAACATCGAATATTCATTTTATTGAAACTTTTTTACACATGATATTTCATCGACATTTGAAGTATCTACTTACCTAATTATGCAATGTTTATTTTATCGAAAAATGGAATCTTGACCGTTGCGAGGGTTTCTATTACAGAATAATTATTTATTTCCTAGCAATATTTCTTGTAAAACTGGAAAACCGAGTAATAAATATAAAATAGTGTATACTTCACTTCTTCACTTCTTTAGTCGGTACTTCAGTTTAGTAACTTTAAGATAGGTCAAATATTACGTCTGGATACGATATTGTATCTAGTACCCAATAAATATACACTATTTTATATTTATTACTCGGTTTTCCAGTTTTACAAGATTTTTTGCTATGCAATACATAATTATTCTGTAAATTTGTTTAACCCTTGTGCCTTGAAACCCATTAAATAATTATTCTGCTGCAGGCTTTGCTACAGGTAGCTAAAAGTACATCTGTTCCACCCCAATTTTGGGGTTTGCCACAAGCCGCGCGTGGCGCTGTCGCCACCTAGCGGCCATATCTGTCCTGATCGTAACATACGCGTTTTGTTAGAGAGTGAGTCTTCTGTACCTAGTACTATTATTTATTCTGTGCTTTAGCATCATACTTATGAATGTTAAGGTGCCGTGGTATACGCCAGCAGCATTTTAGATCACAATATTCATAATACGGTTGCCAAAAAATATTAATAGCAATCTTGAAGTTCAAAACCTGATTAAACAACTTTCGCTCGGTAGAAAATAAATCACGAATATAGGTCTAAAACGAACCGTTAAAAATTTGTAACAATTTTTGCACAAAAGCTAAAAATATGAAAAATGCTTCTAAAATGCGCAATTTAATTTTTGATCAAAATCTTAGATTACTTTTTTGTGAAAAATTTTATTAAAAAGAACTTTTTACACGTTAATTAGGACAGAACAATTTTATTATCACCTTTAGGTGCCGACCTTTTTTTATTTTAACTTTATTTACACCTATTATTGTGCAGAATCACGAATATGAATAAGCAATAATGGCTTAAACATCGAATAATCGCTATGTTCTAAATTTAATTCCGATAGGTATATCTTATCCTCTAGCCGCCCATACGTCAAACCTTGCCAAGCAAAATGAAATTTTATTTTGTCAATACAAAGTTCAAATTAGAATGGAACAGGACACCTTTTTATAGGTCTCTGGGCGGCTAGAGGTTAAAATAAATGACTGTGCTGTGAGCCTGTGACTTACGAACAGACGGACATGAAGAATCTACGAGTAGGGTTCCGTTGTTACCAGTTTAAAAAAACCTTAAAAATTACTAGTCGGATAGTGCTTATATTATATCATATCATATCATAATCATATCATATCATACATCATTTATTCAGTAATAATCATTATTACATTGTCATTATAAGTTACTTTGAAGAGCTAAAAATAAATACATAATTAAATTAAAATTAAAATTACATTGTAAATTTTCATTACGATATTATGTTAATATACAGGTTGTTTGGTACATCGTTTGCCATTTTAAAACGGCAGATAGGTTGAGTCATTTGCTATCTTCTCAGGCCTAGAAATTTTAAATTTGGCGCACATTACTTTTTTCACTTCTATGCCAGTTTTTCGTAAATTTCAAATTTTTACTTGCGTAGTAGTAAAAAAACCATGGCCAATTTTATTTTTCTAGGCATGTGAAGATAGCAAATGCCTCAACCTATCTGCCGTTTTAATTTGGCAAACGATGTACCAAACACCATAAATATACCGGGTGTGGCCTGTAATATGAGCAAAAAATTTAACTGTAGGCTGTACTCCTCATACTGATCAACATTTGTTCAGCGACTTTTGAAAATAACTTGTACTTTGATTTGTAATACTCTTTAAAGGTTATTCAAAGACGCAATGTATTGCGAATTTTGTTTTGTTTAAGGCGTGACAAGCAACGTCAATCACAATGATATGGCGTGGCGATGGCGTCCTAATTCATAATTTTTAAAAGTTGTAGAACAAAAGTGTCACCGTTTGAGGAGTACAATCTATGTTTTAATTATTTGCTCATGTTACAGGCCACACCCGTTATATGTGAACAAGTGTTCACAGGAGCCCCGACTCGCCTACGGTGTAAGACGTTAGGAATAACACTATAACAGTACGATACGTGTAACAGAGCACCTGCAAGTGAAATGCGCTTACTACAATCACGTTCAAACAGCCAACTGGTTGCGGTGGAAAATGAAAAAGCTGTTACTGTCCAGATTTGGTAAACTTAGGGAAATTATGTATGGAGTTTGAAAATGGAAATTCTTAGTTGAGGGGGTAACCTCAAAAGGTCAATAATGAGTACCGTAAAATGTGGTGAGTTGGGTGACATTTGACTTTCAAACCTCGATAAAATTTTATTTTTACATGTGAAAACTGAATGGTGTTTATAATAAGTGGTTCGGACGTTTGTATTTTATTTTGGGTACTTCCATTTCATAACTTTGACGATAAAGAGAAAAACCCACCTCACCCCGTAGTGCCTCGTATTTGGGGTGAGAGGGTTTTTCATACAAAGGTGATTTTGGAAGATTGTTGGATCGATTTTTTTTTATTATGCGTACTACTATAGCCCCATTTTAAATTGGAATACATTATTTTTGTAGCAGTAGCCTTAAAAATCCCTTCTCACCCCCCTCTCAAACCTTCTCTCCCAATTCATAACCCAACTCTCCCCGCGAAACCTACTCACCCCGTTTTACGGTAATAATATTGGTAAGGGGCTGTCTATAAATGACGTCATCCATTTTTTGACGATTTTTGATCCCCCCCCCCTAAAATCATCCAGAAACCAATGCTTCGAATGACCCCGTTTCCTCCTACGTCATGCTACCATCATCCGATGTCCAGACCCCCCTAATTTGAAAATTTTGAAATGACGTAATTTATGAATAGCCCCTAAGTAGTTTTGAACATTGCATTATTATAGGTACTGCATATAATTTATAAACGATGACTCACGCTATAACGCACAGTGCACGCTATAGCATAACGAATCGGGTCCGGGCGGAGGCCTCCGACACTTCGTTTTATACCGCGTGTGGCCCGTAACATGAGCAAATAATTAAAACATAGATTGTACTCCTCAAACGGCGACACTTTAATTCAACAACTTTTAAAAATTATGAAGTATAAATTTAATACTCTCTATTTTTCATACAAAATAAATATTATCTTCAATGGACGCCATCGCCACGACATATCATTGTGATTGACGTTGCTTGTCATTGTCGCGCCATAACAAAATTCGCAATACATTGCGTCTTAGAATAAACTTTATAAAGTGTTTAAAAATCAAATCACAAGTTTTTTTTTAAGTCGCTGAACAAATGTTGGTCAGTACGAGGAGTACAGCCTACAGTTTAATTTTTTGCTCATATTACAGATTACAGGCCACATAGACAGCCACTTCCGAGCCTCGGTAGTTACGTAATAATTTCTATAGAAAACGAAGTCTGACGCCTCGGCCAGGACCATTCTAGTGTGGGTGATCCTTAAAGTCACTAAAAATCCTAATGGTTACGTCTGCGGAACTACAACAAGGGAAAGGATATCTCACGCTAGATCGGGCCGGCTCCGGGCCGGAGCTTCCGGCGCTTCGTTTAATATAGAAAGCACCACGTGATCACCTATAAGCCGTCACGGCTTGGTCTAACGTGAATCATCCTTACTTAATATAGAAAGTTGGTTAGGAGGGTCGACCAGATCCACTCTGCTGTGCAAAACCTGTCATCACCGGGTTTAATTTTAAAGTTTTCATTGCCACAACCTGTTCGAGCTGTAAAAAACTCACTGTCATATAAAACACCTCCGGCTGAATAAAGCTAGTCCGTCGCCACTTTTACAAGACACTTCCGCCATAAGAAATCCAATTTAACTTTGTCGCCGAACAAAATGTTCCAATAGAAATAATTTCGTCAAGGACCAACCACTGTACAATTCAATCAGAGGACTTCTGTTTTTCCCGCGTATTTTTGTCATAAAAGTTGGGTAATGTGTATTAAAAGTAACAAATAATGTCCGGAGAAAATTAAAATTAAATTCAGTGCTTTTGTTTTGTTATTCTTAGTAATAGGTTTACCAATTATCATAGGCGATTGATAAAGTTGACTTTTGGGCTTAAATAAAACTAGTTTAATATATTTCACTTAACATAATACAATTCAGTTTCATACTGCCAAGCTTTTCCAAACCAGCCTTACCAACCATCTCAGTTAAACTGTCTATGTAGACAGAGATATAATATAACACTAAATACTCTCTGGTGTAGACGAGGCGTTAATGCCATGAACGTCACGCTACTGGAATCAGTTATGTATCGCTGCCATACATGACCCAAAAATTTTTTATTAAGCTATGAGCTTCATCACATCTGATATTTGAGTAATTCTAAGCATTTCTAGCCTGGGAGGCAAAAAGAAGCGTGCGTCTAGTCGTCTAAAAGATAGAAAGTTGAAATTTGCACTAGATTACATTTATAAATTGTACAAGAGATATTCATATTCATATTCATATTTATTTATAATATCATTAATATTACATGTCAATTTACATATTATTAGGTACAGTATCATATTATATTTATACACGTACCTAGTACGTGATTTATTCAACATATTATAATATACTATGTATAGGTAGTATATTATATCTTTACATTTAAAAATTCATTAAAACTATAAAATGTGTGCCCGAGAAGCCATGCTTTTAGTTTGGTTTTAAAACATTGCAAGGATGGGGCGGAGGTGACCTCTGCAGGTAATTTATTGTATACGGTCGGACCCATCACGTGAGTGACCTTCTCGGACTTCGCCAGTCGTCGCTTCACAGGGAGAAGCATATTTGGGTGCCGCAAACCGCGCGCCGAATCTGAGCGTTTTTTGTATTCGCTTAAATTTACATATGTATAAATTGCTATCTGATAGATTACTATCGACGGCAGAGTTAATATTCCCAGCTCTTTGAAATATGGTCTTACTGAGGTTTCCTGTGCTACCTGGACCACAGATCTTACGGCTCTTTTTTGTAGTCGGAACGCGCGCTCCCATTCTGCGGCGCGTCCCCACATTTCAGCACCGTATTGCAACAGGGAGTGGACGGTCGCGTAGTAGCTTGTCCGCACGGTATGCTTCGGCACGACACGGGCCAGGCGGCGCAGAGCGAAGCAGGCGCCACCTAGCTTACCACACAGCTGGTCAATATGGGTTGCCCAAGTCAGTTTCTGATCTATTTTGAAACCTAAAAAGGTAGTGGCCTCCACTTGTTCCAAGCTAACTTCGTCGGCCTTAATTGTCAGCGGTCTGGGTTCGCGGCCACCGAGGTGGAAATGGAGAAAGTGTGTTTTGGTTAGATTTAGTGCTAAACCATTAAGGCAGAACCACCGGGACAACTGATTTGCAGCATCGTTCAACCCGGTCTCCAGGCTGTCAACACTTGGGGCGGATATAATGCCAGCGACATCATCTGCATACATTAATATGTCAGCAGCTGATATCGCTTCGGGTAGATCGTTTAACAGCAAGGAGAACAGAATGTTAGACACTGACGATCCCTGTGCTACGCCCATTGATATTGTTAGCGGGTCCGATTTGGTTTGCCCCCCGTCTCCCACCACGATTTGGGATCTGCCATGCAATAAGTCTGTAAGGAGGCCGTGCGCAGAGCCACGTATGCCGTAATGTAGAAGTTTGGTGGCTATTACGTTGTGGTCAGCGACGTCGAAGGCTTTGGAGAGGTCACAGCAAATCATTGCAACCTGTTGCTTCCTCTCCAACGCGTCTGTAATTCTGCGCACGACCTCACGCATTAGATCCGCAGTGCAGCGCCCGGCTCTGTACGCATACTGTCGTTCAGACAATGCACAAGTCGAGGTTAGGAACGTCGTTAGTCGTTGACAAAGCCCGTTCTCCAACACCTTAGCGATACAGGGTATTATAGATACGGGCCTGTAATTGTCGATATTTTCCCTCTTTCCTTTGCCTTTGTATAAGGGCGAAATCTTACTTACTTTCAATGGCGCAGGATACGATTTGTCCCTAAGGCAAGTGTTGAATAGGTAGGCTAGCACAGGTGATATGGTGTAACCTATCGTGTTTAGTAAGTCCATGGAAACTCCGTAAACGTCTTTGGTGGTTTTATGTGGAATACGGGTTGAAATTATAGTATGGACTTCGTTAGCAGTGAAAGGGGTGAGCCTCATAGAACAGTCTGCGGGCGCGCGGTTCCCGCTCAGCTGGGCGCGCACTAGGTCAAGGTCAGCGCGCGGTGCCCCGCACGCTAGCGCAGCACCCACAAACCTTCCATTCATGGATATGGATAAGAAGCAATTTTGAGAAATTCAACCCCTAAGGGGGTTAAAAAGGAGATGAAAGTTTGTATGGGGTTCAAGTTTTATTTTAAGATAGGAATTTGAAACTTAGTAAAAATATATATTATTAAAATACAAGAAAACTAATTTCAGCGTTTTTGAAAATTCATCCCCTAAGGTGGTGAAAAAGGGGTCGAAAGTTTGTAAGGAAATCAAAAAAATTTTCGAACGCGGCACTTGAATCTAAGTATTTGGGGATATTATTAAAAGGCAGGAAAAGTAATTTCAGCGTTTTGTAAAATTCATCCCCTAACAGGGTTAAAAAGGGGTTGAAAGTTTGAATCCATTACAAATCCGAGTAGACACACATTTCTTATTGCCTCCCAGGCTTGAAATGCTTAGAATTACTCAAGGAACATATGTAGAAGAAGCAAGAAGCATATAGCTTAATAAAAAAATTTTGGGTCAACTTTATAAACTGCTTCCGCTACGCGGAAATAATTTGCAATAGGTATTTGCAAGAGCAAATTAAAGTTGGCTTGATAGCAAAAAAAAGCATGTCTATTTTTTTTTCTAAGTATATTAGTATATTTTCATAGTAATTAAGACAAAATGTTAATACCTGCATGTTGGTGATTTCTACCGTCGCATGTCTCGCTCAATATAATAACATTTCCCTTTTTAATTTCTTTTTCCTTAAACGTGTTATTGCGAAGTCTAAATATTAATATTTTGCAAAATGTGCATCGTAATCTACATTTGTATTGCCGCAATTCTTGAATAGAAATTGCTCACCATTCCATGGACTTGCTTTCAACTTATTTTTCCACTTCACTGCTCGGTTTCTCGGACTTGCACCATACTCAATCAGAAGTAGATAAAACGGAATTTTATTCTTTTGTATAGAAATAAGTTAGAAAATCCTTTTTACTGCCCCTTAACTTTTTAAGATTTAATCATGGATTTAGTTCGGTTATAGTTCGTTTTTTTAGCATTAGAAAAAACTTGAAATAAGGTAAGCGATCTTGACATGTCTTTTAATTGAAAAAAGCTTTTTGAAAATCAGTAAGTAACTATTACTTATCAAAGCAGAGGAATATAAATGATCGTATTAGATTCATAATTGTTACATATTTGCTGTCAAGAATTCAAGATTGTTTACCTTATTTCTAATACAAAAAAAAGAACTATGGCGCTGTTTCCCAAAGGAAAGATTAAATTGGTTTTTTATTCTCGTGATTAATTTAAACCAAAATATTACTTTGCTAATCCGCGTAAAAGATAACGTGCTAGTCAATCAGTGCTAACCCGTTATACTTACTTACGTATTTTTTTACATGCTAGTAATTATAACGGGTTAGCACTGATTGACTAGCACGTTATCTTTTACGCGGATTATCAAAGTAATATTTTGGTTCTAATTAATATGGATTTCCGCAAAGTAACGCCTGACACGCGTATTCGGGAAACGAGATAATCACAAGATCTAGAAACGATATAGAGATCAACTAGATTTACATTAGATATCGACTAGATGTGACTTGGATATCTAAGTCATAACTTGTCGAAATCGTTCAAGAGGACCTCCAGAATCGCGGAAACGTCAAATTTGACATATCTATCTTGTCGAAATCGTTCAAGAGGACCTCCAGAATCGCGGAAACGTCAAATTTGACATATCTATCTTACAAATATCTTTAAATTATCCATATCGTAACTTGTTGAGGTCTAGTAAAGATCTAATACATTTTTAGAATCGAGCCGTGATTCTATTCACTATTCTCGTGATTATTTTATTGTTCTTTTTTCAATAACAGCTTTTTAGCTTTAAAAATATTTTTTCATCAGATCATACAATATTTAGATTGACTGTACTTAAAGTGTTATGCGTTTTCGATGTGAATAAAATAATTGTACGAGTATTCACTGACCTCTGATTTAACTATAAGTATCACTGTATTAAACTTCAACACTTTTACTGATAATTCATTAAACGTTTCGCATTACAAAGATATCTCCACCAATGGGCCTTTCGATAAATTTAACTTGTCCAACTCCAAGAACGCGGTTCGCCGACATTTGCTTTGGTTTATTACACTAAATAGAAACAAAAGTCATTCTCGAATACCTCACAGAGAATTCTAATTGAATTACAAACCCAGCCCCTAAAGCTAATAATAGACCTTTATATAAACTTGTGTTATTCCAAGAATTTTCAAGAATTTGTCCCTCGGTTTACAATTCCAAACAGGCTCTCTATTCCCTTTAAATAGATATGTACTAGATTATCAAGCATACACAGTAGGTAGATAAAGCCTTTTCTACGTAAAGTTTTTCAAAAAATACCTATGCTAGCTTCCCTAAATGAGCTTGAACATCTCTACACTACGCACTACATAGCGCATCAGAAAATATATCACCAATATATTCCAAAAAATATTTAAGACCTGTGGACACAATCGATGATCAGTTTATGGTTGGAAACCACTTGCTTTGAGATCTTAAAAAAAACAGGCTTAAATTAACACGACAGTGGAGTATCAAGGGTACAATTTTGACTTTTACCGGTGAGGTTTCATCAACCGCAGTCATGTTTAGTAGCCGTCAAATATATGTCTACATTGTTGCACCTTATGTCGTCGTAACAGGGTACAAAATATTGATATATTTTTGAAGTCGTGCCTTCAGCCTGAATGTTTAAACAAAAACACTCAATGGGCGCGGATTTCATCAAAGCTAATTGCTAAACGCGGCTAGTTAAGCTGTTTAAACCTAGATGAGTGTACGCGCTTGGTCAATTCCATATTGACTCAACCCCTTATTCATAAAATCTTATTCCTATTTTTTATTTGAACCTAGTTGTTTATATTAAATTGAGATAAAATTCGTTTTTTTAAGAAACGAATGGAACAAAAGAAAATTTAGCTATACTTAGTTCATGAGATTAGGTTTGAATTGACCAAACGGCTGGTTGAGGCCACTGGGGATAAAAGAGCTGGCAGCTTCCTCGCTCAACGAATAGGTGTTACAATTCAGCGAGGAAATGCTGCCAGTATCTTTGGCACTATGTCCCAGGGGTCTTTAGATATAGATTTTTAGTTTTATAAATAGCTTTAATTTAGCTTAGTTAACAGAAAAAAAATGAATTAGATTGTACATCGTTGTGCACATTCGGCCTGAGGTTTATTCAGCTGTTTTATACACCCGTCATCCATAGAGCATTCACCACAAACGCTGTAAACGTCACAATGGGGTAGTCTATGCAGCCTTTGTCGAGAACTCAGGTCAGATGCGGCGGTGATACGGCACGCCACACTAGAGTTCACTGTATCTATTCATTATGAGGTGCTAATACGGGTATATTTCATTTTTTATGTACGAATAAGACAAGGAATATGCTTTTGGCGCTTTCTTTCATACTGACGGTACCTACCCAGTCTTCTCGAAATGCATGCTTTTAGGTGACAGTCCATTTCCAACGACAGCAGCACAACCGTTCATTTTACTATGGAAATTGACAATAACAACGACGCGTTTATAATATTGTCAAGACTCCCTATTTTTCATACGAAATAAATATTACCTTCATTAGACGCCATCTCCACGTCATATCATATCATTGTGATTGACGTTTCTTGTCACGCCTTAAACATAAGAAAATTCGCAATACATTGCGTCTTAGAATAAACTTTAAAGTGTATTAATAATCAAACCAAAAGTTATTTTTAAAAATCGCTGAACAAATGTTGGTCAGTATGAGGAGTACAGAATACAGTTTAATTTGTTTGCTCATATCATTGTTGTGTCATTGATCCATACATACAATGTAAAAGTCTAAATTCACTGTTTTAATGGGACGTTATTGTCACTGCAAAATTTTATTTTTAATTCAGTTATTTTAATATGGATTATTTTATTAGAAAGCCTTAATCTAACTATAGAAAATTATGTAACAAAACATTGAATTGATGATGATATCCTGTTATCCCTCATCAGGGACATAGGGCTCTCAGAAGGGATTTCCATTCTTCGCGGTCCAGCGCGGCCTCTTCCAGCTCCGCCCAGCCGAGGCCAACTGATGCCGCCTCTTTTTCCACTGTGCGCCTCCAGGTGGTACGTGGGCGACCTTGTCCTCTTTTTCCGGGAATTTTCCAGGTCAGCCCTTGCTTGGATAGGTGATTGTTTGGCCTTCGTAAAACATGTCCTATCCAGCGCCATTTCCGCAGAAGTATCTCCTTAGCTAAAGGGTTTTGGCCAGTCAGTTCCCATAGTTTAACATTGGAGATGGTCCGTGGCCAGTAGACTCCTACGATTCGCCGCAAACATTTGTTTACAAACACCTGGAGTCTACTGGTTATGTCTTGCTTGACGGGCCATGTCTCGCATCCATATAGGAGGACCGACTTTACGTTCGAGTTGAAAACCCTTAGCTTGGTGCGGCGAGTGATGACTGTGGAAGTCCATACGGGTTTCAACTGCGCATATGCGGCGCGGGCTTTATTGATGCGAGCTTCAACATCCGCTTCTGCACCTCCCAGGGGGTTCATAACACTTCCCAGATATGTAAATTTTGTTACTTCTTCAACTGGCTCCCCGTTTACTAGAATAGGCGTTGCATTCTGGGCGTGCAGGCGCATAGCTTTCGTTTTAGCACAGTTGATACGCAATCCCTCTCTTCCTGCGGCATCGGCCAGGTCATCGGTCTTCGACTGCAGATAGTCTTGTGTCGTAGCGAGTAAGCACAGGTCATCAGCGAAGTCAATATCTTCAAGGGTTTTGCCATTGACCCAGGGCAGCCCCCTTTCCCCTTGACTGGTAACTCTGCGCATCACATCGTCCAAGACAATCAGGAACAGCAATGGTGACAGCAAACAGCCCTGTTTAACTCCAGCAGTGACGGGTATCGGATCTGACAATTGGCCCCTGTGCATTATTCGACAAGTGGATCCCTCATAAAGGCACTTGATTATTTCTATGACCTTGACTGGTATTCCCCTTTGCTTCAGTATTCGCCATATGCTTCTCCACTTTACCCTATCAAAAGCCTTTTCGAAGTCTACGAACAGGACATGGAGCTCGCTTTTCATCTCATGACACTGCTCTAGGATCATGCGCAGGACGTTAATCTGATCCGTACACGATCGTCCCGTTCTGAATCCACTCTGTTCATCCCTGAGTCTGCAATCGACAGCGGCCGACATTCTGTTCAGCAGAACCTTACACAGCACCTTGGAGCAGACAGGCAGCAAGTTTATTCCGCGCCAGTTGGAGCACTGGGACAGGTCTCCCTTCTTGGGTAGCTTGATGATTATCCCCTCCTTCCAACTTTCAGGTACTCGTCCCGTTTCCCAGATGTCTACGAACAGGGGATGCAACACACTAGCCATTGCCCTCGGGTTGCTCTTCAGTGCTTCCACCGGGATGCAGTCATTTCCGGGAGCCTTTCCACTCTTCAAACTTTTTATAGCACAGGAGATTTCATCGACATCTGGAGGGTCAACTTTTATGTCCAGGACCTCCGCTGTCTCAACTGGTTCTCCCTCGTCAAGCTCGTCATCCAGAGTACGGAAGACTTCCGTAAAATGCTCGTGCCACCTACACATTTGTTCTTCAGGCGTTACGAGTATCTTTCCAGCTTTGTCTACTATGGGTCGTGCCGCAGCTTTTCTATTGCAAAGCTCTCTACCAGCCCGGTAAAGTTCTTTAGTGTTCCCATTATGTGCTGCCGATTCCGCTTTTCTGGCAATAGATGCTGCTCTCCTACGCTTGTCCCTTTTAGCACTGCGTTTTATGTCGCTTTCACAAAGGAAGTACTCATAGGCTAAAGTTTCTTTCGTGCCTAGATCGCTTGCAACGTTAAGCCTGTCTTTGATGGATTTACGATGCGTTATTTTATCCCAGGTCTCTTTAGATATCCATTCCTTTTTTTCGAGGCTTTGGTGCCCTAGAAACGTATTACAACATTTGCGAAAGGTATTTTTTAGCAGTTGCCAATGATCTTCGACTGACATTCCTTCATCTTTCTGGGAGTTGTAGTGGTTGTGAACTTCCATGCTAAAATTCTGTCTAGTAACCGCATCTTGCAGCTTTGAGACATCGAACCGCCGAGATGATGTGGTTGCTGTGCTTCGCACCTTTGCTATCTTCAAGCGTATTTTGGCTACAATAAGATGGTGGTCACTGTTTACATCTGCTCCTCTTCTGTTGCGCACATCCAATAGTGAGTGTCTCCATTTTCTACTAATCATCACGTGATCTATTTGGTTCTCCGTTCTTCTGTCTGGGGAGATCCAAGACACCTTGTGACAGTTTTTATGCGGGAAAATTGAACCTCCAAGCACCAGATCATGTTCACAGCAGAAGTCCACTAGCATGTTACCGTTTTCGGTTCTCGTCCCCAGTGCATGTTTCCCTATCCATGGTTCTATGCCTCGGTTGCTATTTCCTATCTGAGCGTTATAGTCGCCCAGACAGATCACAATGTCGCCCTTTGGAATGCTTTGCATTGCTGTACCGAGCTGGCTATAGAATGCCTCTTTCTGAATCGAGCTCGCCGAGTTGGTCGGAGCGTAGCACTGTACTAAGGTGATATTCCTCACTTTAGACTTGAAGCGAGCTGTAATTATTCTGTCTGATACAGGTTTCCAGTCAAGCAGACTAGAACGGGCCTTTTTGGTAAGGAGGATTCCCACACCATACTCATGCTTCTTTTTCTGCCCAGAGTACAGGAGAGTGTGGTCTTCAATCTGTTGCTCACCAAAATCCTTCCATCTTGTTTCCGAAATGCCAAGTATGTCTAATTGGTAGTCTCGCATATACTTAACAACCTGGTGTACACGACTTTCCTCGCGCATTGTGCGAACATTCCAGCAGCCAATCAGAGTCCTTATTTTCGCGCCAAAGGTCAGTTTGTTTAAATCGGTCCGTGTATTCCTTCCTTGAGTTTCAGTAATAGATTGTAGATTTCGGATATACAGGTTATTAGCCCATAGTACCCTAGACGGTTGGCAGGGCTGCTGCCTCAAAGTGTACCGCCGCACTTGATTTTATTTCAGAGTTCCTTCTCTTATTGGTATTTTAGAGGGCATTTGTACCCTCAAGGCCCCCAATGGCCTCTCCCAGCTGTTTTCCAACTAGGTGATAGGCTAATTAACCGCCGCCCATTGCTCGGCGTTGTTGTTCTTTTGGCGCCACCCGGGGGACACGTGTAGGGTAACAAAGGGCAATCTTCCTACGGACGCGAACAACTCAATCCCCCTAAACATTGAATTATTTTAGTTATTTTTTTTAATTTATAATTATGATTGACATGACATATGTATTTCTGTTTTGCTTTATTAGGTATGCTTTGATGTGTTGTTAAGTTTAATTGATTGAATTGATTACTCCTGACGTGTAATTATCTTTATCAATCAAATATATGAATATGAATACATTACAGGCCACACCCGGTATACCTACTCAAAATAAATGTCACAATAATGTGTACTTGTGTCTGTAAAGGTAAGTATTTAAAATCCAATAAGACTTTTCCTTGATGTGATTTGAAATTATAATATAGACTCGAAGGACTCTTGTAGAACTTTCGAGTTAGGTCTCAAACGGTAGAGTTGAAATCCATTTAAATTTTGTATCCGTAAATTATACAGAGACTATTAAACTTTACCAATTTCAGTTATCTAATCTGAAAGGGTTAAAGGCATTTGTAGTAAATACTTCAAAATTACGATTCAGTACAGGCAAAGAGAATAATACGGAGTTATATATATCTCTGGTACAGGTAATAATTGTTAATTAGCTTCTATGTTTTTATTTTATTTTCGATACAACTAATATTTAATTAAAAATGAATAGTAGGTATATGTATTATGTAGGAGGTTAACAAGCAAACGAATCACCCGTATCACTAAAATAGTCGTAAGTGCGCTGACGATTTTTAAGATGGGACGCTCTTCTCTTGAAGTTTCATTTAATTATAAATTTAGATATAAATGTTAGTATTATTAACATTTATACCCAAATATAGATAAGGACACTTATTTTTTTCCGTAGTTTTATTATGTTTGTTAATTTATTTCTTTGTTTCTATCAATAAAGTGACAAATTATTTATTTACGTTTTTTAACTCCGAGAGGATAGATAAGCAAGAAATATTCCAACTTTGAAAATTAGATGTTGTTTTAATTTTACTCACAGCGCATCACACTTGTAACTAACCACATATAAATCGGTTTACACGTTAAAGAGCTTCAGTGCCACAGACAGACACACACAGCGCTCAAACTTATAACAATCCTCTTTTTGCTTCGGGGGCTAAAAATACTAGTGACTAAAATCAGGGAATGAGATAACAGGCCGCCATATATTGTTATAAAGCAACTAACAACAAGATTGAATAACAAAAACCATTACTAATAGGTTTACAAACATCACACGGACAAATTGGGTGGTTTCAAAACAGTAAAACATTTTAATCTGCGTAATTAAACTAGCTTAAACCCCAAGTCAACATTTCACTTCAACAGTCACAAGAAGTTGCGGCAGTGACCCTAGTGATGTGGTGTTGCCAGGAATATACAGGCTCAAGGGAATTTAGAATATTCATTTCGTTAAGAGGATAGTGGACAACCGCTTCTCCTTAAAATATAATCCCCACTACTCCACACTGCTATAAAATAATTATAAAGCACCAATTTTTGGTATGCACTAGAATATAACAAATAAATAAATATTATAGGGACATTCTTTCACATATTGGCTAAGTCCTTTGTATTAATGATGTGTGTTTTTTCATGTTTTATGTTTCTTTTTGTACAATATAGTGTTTTAAATCGTGAAATCAGGAAATCGTGTTCGAGGCAGAAAATGATGCCTGTGACGTCAGAGAGGTAACAAATTTTAAATTAATTTATAAGGTAGATACAAATATTAAAAATAAACTAACGTATCTATAAAATAAAACTAAACAAACAAATTATAGCAATCATATGTTGTTCATGTATGTACATCAAATTGTGTAAAAAAAAACTATAATTTTAATATCCTTAGAGGAAAATGGGGACTATGTTTGTATGTAGAAGCGGTCGTTTTTAGGGTTCCGTACCCAATGGGTAAAAACGGGACCCTATTACTATGACTCCACTGTCTGTCTGTCTGTCTGTTTGTCTGTCAGTCTGTCACTAGGCTGTATCTCATGAACCGTGGAGACGGTTGCAATTTTAACAGATGATGTACAAATTTCTGTTACCTCTATGACAACAAATTCTAAAAAGCACGGAATCCTCTGCGGGCAAATCCAACTCGCACTTGTTCGGTATTTATTCTTAATGATTGCATGCTATAATGTGCTAATGTGTTTTAACGAACTTACCAATAATCAATATTTCCTGAAAAATGTGATAAAATCAATAACCATTATAAATATTGTTTCCATGTCTAAATGGTTCAATGATTCAGGAATATTCCCGATAATCTAAATCGGAAGGTCCATCACTAATCGACCCGAACTAATCGCTTAATATTGATACGTGGTTTTGACATTTCCTTACTTAGTGACCCTTGAGCCGCATAAGAGTTGCCAAACACGGCGGCGGGGCCCGTCCGCCCTTTTAGTTGGCAACTTTGAATGGCAATGTTGCCAACTTTGAGGTAAGTTCAAACCACTATTAGTTATATGTGATTAATAATAATCGTTATTTGTGTTCCTAATAGATCCGTTATATATATATATATTGGTTGTTATATACGTAACGGGTATTAGATGTATAGCGTTAACCAACGCAACTATTAACAACCGGTCTGGCGTAGTGGGCATACTCTGTATCTTTAGGTATTTAAATAAAAGTAAACAAAATCTACCCTCAAATGCCTCCTTAAGCCAGTTGAGGGTAGATGAAAACATTACATGATCAAATAATGTAGGTTAGAGTCAGGTTATAAATTTTGGACCATAGTTTTGGACTTTTTGACTATAGTTGGGTAGTTTTAAGGATGACTCACGTTAGACCAGGCCGTGTCAGGGCCGGAGCTTCCGGTGCTTACTTTTCTATGACATGACAGGCGATCAGATGATGCTCTCTATAGAAAACGATGCATCGGAAGCGGCGGGCTGGACACGGCCTAGTCTAACGTAAGTCATCCTTTACAATAATATGTGATACCCGCTAAGCATAAATAATAAAATGTATTGGTCCTTGAAACCTTTTGGTCATAAATGCTAGAGGTAAGACAAATATATCACAATAATTTCGATAATATTTACCATTTCCTGCGAAATTACGAATTTATTCTACTCCCGTCGCTGCCGAACATCAAGTAAAATTAAATTACATGTCATTTAATGAATGACTCACTAATTAAAATCATTTCAGGACCCAGCCAAAAATAGGCTCAATCTCTTCATATGGATGTTACATTATATCTCTGAAAATTATATCGTCTCGATTGATGTAATTGAAAGCTTAAAGGAATTTATTTCCAATTTCCAATATATGAGGTTTTCCGCCTATTCGAAATTGCGTCGGAGGCATCGATATTAAATTTATAACCTGTCTCACATAATTTTAACAACGAAAAACGCTTTGGGAGCTTTAACGCTTGATACTGGCATTTAAAAGGCTAATTGGCTTACATAGATAATGTGCTACCTAATCTAATAAACATTTATTTATTTATTTAAACTTTATTGAACAAAGATATACAATTATGTACAAATGGCGGACTTAATATTAAAAGGCATTCTCTACCAGTCAACCAATAGGGCCAAACACTTAAAAGATGATGCAAGGAGAAACGAACATCCAGTAAGGACATTTGACAAATACATTAAAAAGGCAAATATTGAATAATATACACACACATAAACATTGTTGAGGTTCTTTTTAGGGCTTCGTACCCAAAAGATAAAAACGGGAACCTATTATTAAGACTCCGCTGACGTCTGTCCGTCCGTCTGTCTATCTGTCACCAGGCTGTAACTCATGAATGTGATAGATAGACAGTTGAAAATTTCACAGGTGATACATTTCTGTTGCCGCTATATCAACAAGTACTAAAAATAGACTCGTCTTAGAACGGTCCGGGTCGGGCCGAGACGTCCGACACTTCAGTTTTCTATAGAAAGCATGACGTGATCACCGATCACCCGTCAAAGAAAGCGAAGAGCAATGAAAATACTTTAAAGTGCATATGAAAATTATAATCTAAGTTAAGACATAACAATCATGTCTAATAATTCTAATTTGTTAACTGTTTGCCAAATGAACAATCACTTTATTTGGAGTGTTATTACATCTGATTAATAATATTAAAATTACTTCAGGGCATGGACATCGCATTACTGAACGTATGCCCTTAAAATCTGGTTCGTTAAAAATAATAATTGTATTTTTCTGACCACACGGCAGTAAAAGTAAGCAACGGTAAGTAATAAAGAATGTTCTGCCTGCGGCAAAACTCTGCGTCAACTTTTTTTGTGCGTCCGCGTACAGATACATTTAACCTCTAGGCGCCCAGAGACCTATAAAAAGGTCTCCTGTTCCATTCTAATTTGAACTTTGTGTTGACAAAATAAAAATTTCATTTTGCTTGGCAAGGTTTGACGTATGGGCGGCCTGAGGTTAAAACAGCGTCAGTAAAATCCAACCCCGTGCACGTAAATGTACAATCTTTGTAGCATTTATAAAAGCTTTCATTGTTTTAGAGGGGATACTAGATGATGGGAGGTACTGATAATTCCACTACTTGACTTGCCTCCTGAGGTATTTCCTTTACGACATGGGATTCTTCAAGAAGCGGGTATTTAGGGTTCTCAAGGGTCGTTGTTTAAGTGGCTCCTGTGATGTTGCTTATGTCCATGGCCATGACCGTTCCCTTCAGGCGGCTCGTCTGCTCGTTTGCCGACTATTACATAAAAAAATAAACCGGGCAAGTGCGAGTCGGACTCGCACACAAAGGGTTCCGTACCATAATGCAAAAAAAAAAACAAAAAAAAGCAAAAAAAAAAAACGGTCACCCATCCAAGTACTGACCACTCCCGACGTTGCTTAACTTTGGTCAAAAATCACGTTTGTTGTATGGGAGCCCCATTTAAATCTTTATTTTATGTATTTGTTGTTATAGCGGCAACAGAAATACATCATCTGTGAAAATTTCAACTGTCTAGCTATCACGGTTCGTGAGATACAGCCTGGTGACAGACGGACGGACGGACGGACGGGCGGACAGCGAAGTCTTAGTAATAGGGTCCCGTTTTACCCTTTGGGTACGGAACCCTAAAAACTTGACGTTAGATGTCGACTACGAAATCGCGTTGTTGCCGTTGTTGGTATGAAAACTGATATATGGAGTAACTTACTCTTTCTTTACTTATATTACTCTATGGCTCAAATTACTGAACATAGGTACTACCAAGTATAATTTTCTCGAAAATTATTCCAACGAAATCACATGAAAATAATTTAATCGCATTGCGCAAAATGACCCAAATTTAGCTCAGTAATGACATACGATAACAGGTTACGAATATCAATGATTTATGAGCAATTGTCGTTATTGTACGGTTGTGACGCGTGTTGATTATTGATGACGCGATCAAACGCGTCACAATCTTTTAATCAATGCAAAGAGAAAGAGCGTGTATATAGAGAGTTACTGTCATCGGGCTGGTAGCCTGGTCTCGGATCCAGAGGCTCAACAAACTCACTCATGCGACTTATGCGGCATGAAGTGCCGTGCAGCGATAGGCTTGTATAGTCAAAGGCGGAAATGCATTTCTTGACACAGCGTTATGCAGTGGTCATTGATGAAATTATGTAGCCACAGTAAATTTACTGCCATCTTTCGACAGAAGATGAAAACTGTTAGAACGCCATTTGACTTTGATCCTTATTATTTCACTGATATGTGTTAGTTTGTTAAATATTGAAATTAACGCCATCTACTCGACTGTTATGGTATCGCTCGAAAAGATTGCATTATACCTTTGGCCTACTGTCGGTGTCGAGTAGATGGCGTTAATTTCAATATTTAACAAATGAACACCACAATGGGTGCCGCAAAACGGGCGAGGATGTGGTAGGCCCAGACGGAGATGGCGGGACGACCTGGACGCATATCTTAACGACTGGCCGGAGATTGCCCAAAATCGAGACGAATGGAAATCAAGCGGGAGGCCTTTGCCCAGCAGTGGGACACCGTATAGGCTTATAATATAACAAATGAACATATCAGTGAAAGAATAAGGATCAAAGTCAAATGGCATTCCAACAGTTTTAATCTTCTATCGAAGGATGTCAGTAAATTTACTGTGGCTATATATTTTACTTTGACAATCCATCTCTATATAAAATTCTCTCTGATCAACGTATTTATGCCAGTAAATACAGACGGACGCGTTAGGAATAGGAATTGTATTTGCGGTGGAAATTGTAGGTGTAATAATATTATGCAGTAATATGATTGATGCTTATGCTCATAGTAAATATTAGTAGATTGTGGATAGAAAGGTTCATGTAGTAAAAGGGTAGGTATGAAGTTGCTTATGATCAGATTGAGTCTTTTTATGCAAGTATGTACTGACATTGACTGAACAAAGCATGACAAATACGAACGTTTTCGAGAAAATACAACGAGAAATACGCAGCCGCAATTAACATGTGTACGTCTTACTGCTGTGAACAGGCGTCTTCTCATGCGTGAGAGGGCTTGGGCTATAGTCCCCACACTACAGCAACTATTAGTAGGGGAGACCGAGGTGAGTTGTAATAGAGGAGAGTTGTGACAGCTCGTAACTTGAACTAACAAACGCGCGCTATTGCGACCTAGTTTCTAGTTAATAGATTCCAAAAAATCGACGAGGTCACAACTCTCCTCTGTCACAACTCTCCTTAGTCTCCCAAATCTTTATTATTTGGTACAACGCTCACATCGTCACCGTCACACAAACACACACAGCGCATCCACGCTCCAACATCCAACAATAAAGTGCAACTTGGACACTTTATTCCTTTTTCAGAGCAAACTGAACACAATCGGATGTCATTAGTGTTATTTATGTGAGTTCCGTGCCGCGGACGTCAGGTTACGTGACTCCAATACTAACGCGGGACACTTATTTTTTATTGATTGTTTTTTAAGGGATGATGTATATGTATGCATTGGTATCTTAATTGGTTTATTTCGCTTCATAAGCAAACGTGCGCACGTAGGTAATATTAGTAAAATGTAGTAACATATTAATTACATTTATTCTATGACCACAAAGAGCTATTTATAAGTAAACCTATGTCATAGAATAAGAATAATATTATGTAATACCTTCCTACATATTGTAGTACCTATTTGACATGTAATTTTATATTATTAATAAATGATGATTATGATTATGATTACATTGTTTTAAAAAAGTAAGGAAATAACTGAAGACTTACCAATAAAGGTACCTAAAAAGTAAAAAAAATCAAGGATAGTTATAAAATTACATTTAAATTAATGTGAAGGTACCTAATGATTAAATTAATATGTACCTAATACGCGCATCCACCCTACATCGTACCCCACATAGATCCCCATAAAAGTGACATTCCATTTCCAACTGCAGCTGCAATACTGTTCATTTTCTATGGAAATTGACAATGACAGCGACGCGTTTCCATAGTAAAATGAACAGTATTGCAGCTGCAGTTGGAAATGGAATGTCACTCTAATGCCTGCAGCATTGCCTCACTGCACTTGAATTGTGACCTGTTGATATTTTTTTTAAGTTTTCTAGACTGCATTAAATGCAGAGTCCATTAAAGAAAAAGACTGATAAAAGAAAAAAAAACATCGCTCAATAATAATATGACACCGTAAAGGATAACTTACGCTAGACCGGGCCTGGTCCTGCCGGCCTAGTCAAGGTTACAATCGCTATCGCTTCGACAGCGAAAAGCTTTGTCTCTCTGTCACTCTTCCATATTAGTGCGACAGTGAAAGATGCGTTTCGATCGCTACGGAGCGCAAGCGATTGGCATCTTGGCTAGGCGGCCTGGCCGCAGGTACCGGCGCTTCGTTTTCTATGAAAACACCACGTGATCACCGATCAGCCTATAGAAAATGACAAGTCGGACGCCTCGGTCCGGGCCCGGCCCGGTCTAGCGTGAGTCATCCTTAAACCAGCTGAGTAGTTCCAGTAAATTCATGCTAACATGAAAAATATACATTCAGTAAAAACTTGGTGTTAAATTAAAAGTTGGAATTAACTGCTGTATATTCAAAGCAAATACGAAATGAAACATAACTTATGTAATTTAAAATTTACGTTTTTATTTTATATTTTCAGTCGCTTTGAATAAATACATTATTTTTAGTACACTAAGTTTTCTTTTATAGGGTAGGTAATTCGCCAGTGACTGGCCCACCCCAAACCAATAATGAATTAAATTCCCCTATAAATAGAATTCATTTTAGTATAAGGTGGCCAGTTATTGAAAGCTGGCCAGTTATTGAAATCTTATATTAAAATGAATTCTGTGTAAAGGTGAATAGAATTCAGTTTTAATTTAGGGCGGCCAGTTACTAAAAGTGGCCAGTTACTGGCGCATTTTACAAAATGATTAAAGTGTTTTTTAAAAACGACTAGTATTTATAGCAAAAGATTAAAAATAGACAGGTGCAAGGGATGTACAGGCGGATGCGGAACCAATATTGCGTATTGCTAGTAGGATTACGGTCGGTCACAGAAGTCTTTGTAGCGTGGCTTCTATGCCGCACAGTGAACGAAATATAACAGTAGGTACCTACCGTAAAATGTGCCTAATTTGCTTGCTACTGGGTAATTGCGTGCAAAATAAGTTACAACATGTCATAGCTACTTCGTTTTTTTAGCATTAGAGAAAGGGTAAGCAATATTGACGTGTATTTTTATGAAAAACACTGTTGAAAAATAAGTCACAGTAAATAATTATAAATAATTGATGATAAGCGTTCTTCAATAAAAAGATTAGTCAACAATCTTGACTAATCTTTTTATTATGCTATCTACCCTTATTCTAATGCTAAAAATACTAAGGTAGTAATGGTCTACTAAAAATATGAATTGTAGATTAAATTTAGAAGCAAAGTAGGCGCATTTTACGGGTAATCAAAATAAAGTTAAAAGTTTGTTCTGTCAAAACAATACACTGTGCTATTCATTTTTAATATCGTTTATAATTTTTATAAATTCATATTAATATTCATTATATTTTATGTGTTATCACCTAATAAATATATAAAAATTACTAAAATATTATTTAATTAAGTAATATAATAACACATAGAATATAATAATTGCTGTGCGTTGTTTTGTGTGTTCTGTGTTCTTCTTTTTCTCAGCACTATTACACCATGTTATTGGAAAACCTACAGCGTTCTTGATGCTAAGCTGTTATTGAAGCCTATAGGCCCTTTAGAGGAACTGGATAGGGTGAGTAAAAGACTCCGTTGACTGGTAATCTTAGACTCATTTATTGAATCATACCAAGGCGTTTTATACATCCTGTTATCTTTACGACACATACAATATCTCAACTAAATCAGCGCGTGCTCTAATCCATACTTAGCTATCGACACGCGCTGATTATATTTTGCTGACCGCCATAGGCCTTTTCATCTCCAGGCCAGACAAATGTCTCGCTAATATACTCACATTATCTACTCTCCCTCTGTCATATTGTACATAAACGTTATCAAACAGGTAGGTATGTATCCAAGAAACAAAACACGGCATATTTATATTATAGATATAAGGAAAATTGCGCTAGTCAATATACATATT